>NC_092811.1:82945062-83245062 GCF_040954645.1 Diabrotica undecimpunctata | reverse complement strand
ACTCCTCACTAAATTCTTGTTTTACTTCCATTTTATTAAACTTAATTTACTTGTATTTCAATACTAATTAATTTAATGTATTTCAATACTAATTTGACATCCAAAAAGCGAAATCACCATATAAACTCCACAAAAAAACTTCAACACAGTGCCACGCTGCTGGATGAGGGATGACTCGGGACTCAGGACGTGATATGAAAGATACTTATCACTGCTCAGGACTCGGGAATCATCAAGTAACAGGTGCAGAAGGCTGAGGCACAGTAATATAAGCGTCTATATTTTTTGGTAATATTGCTAAAGAAGTTGAGGTTCTAACAAGTGTTTGATATTTATAGCGGGAAAATTATGTCAAACCAAAGGATATTCTCTCCTCAAATTTTCTATATCTCTTGTTATACAAAGGAACTTCCCAAGCTATCTCGACTATCTCTCATATCTCCTGTTAAGCTATATTGTTTGAGTTGAGATAATAAAAAACCTTTTTTGGCCGAGTTTAGCGAAAAAACAAGCTGAATATAGCCGCAAATGTCAACCATCAGTCACCACAACCAAAGAATATAGACGCTATATATATAAGTGATATAAGCGTGATAAGCATGCCCGGGTATCTCTTATGGGAGTGACAGTCCTCTGAAATTTGTATTTCCTAAGGACACCAGAGGGCGTAGCATTCATAGCAAAGCTTCGTGACTGCGCAATACCGCAACCAACAAAACAAGTACGCCATTTTTATTGTGGTTTCGACACAGTGTTTTGAGTTGTATTATTTGCGATTAAATAATTGTTTGTTTTTTTGCCATCATATTTAAATAATTACGGTTTTTAACTGTTGCGTTAATGGTTGTAATAATTACAATAAGGATGCTCAAATGCATATTTTTCCAAAAGATAGGGCGGTAATTAGAAAATGCTGATATAAGATTTTATTTATTTTTTAATAATTGCCTTAAAATGTCCGATGTTGTCCCAAACTTCTTTCTTTCACGTTATGATGTGTATTAGAATTGTTGCCGATATAGAATTAGGTAAAAGTTTTTTAGGAATTAAAATTATCGCCATTAAAAATGTGGCAATTCTTCAATGTTTCAAGAACTTTTTCTACAAAACTTTTGTTTATTTGTCCTTTTGTAAAGCACCTCTAGAAATATACTATGTAACATTATTTCACAGAAAATATTAAAAACAAACTATTTATTTTTTAGCTTTATGATATTTGGATTAACAAAATTGGCAGAGAAGACTTGCACAATTCATTTTGGACCAGAAGCCCGCTATGTTGGATTGAGATATAAGTCCACCTTGAAATGTGATGCTATTCCTTCTCTGTTTCTGTGTTGTAATTTATAGAAACTACAGAATAGCCACTGTTTAACCAACTACATTTAAATACATGTAATTAATGTTTATATAAAAACGTAAAAAAGAAAATAAAGTAGAAAAAGAACCAAAGTTTGTTTTATTTTTGTAATCAAACCCTCAATATTAATCTTTATATTTGAAGAATTACGAGAAGATTTTTTAAAAAGATGTTGCTTTCCTAAGGCCGCCAGATGGCGCATTGTCCAGAAATAACCTACACAGTTTCCTATCTATTCAGTAATATATATTCTTTATCTATGGTGATAAGCGTCTATATTCTTTGCCACAACCATGAATTATTTCGGTTTGCCGTTTGGCTTGGCAGTGTTGGGATGTTTTTAGAATGCATCTGTTGTATGTTAAAATATAAAGAGAGTTAAAAAGTACATATCAATTATACTATTTTATGAATTCTGCAATTTTTAATTTATATGAAACAATAACGAGTAATAATTTGTCTCTCTCGAGATTAATTGCAAACATCTGTTGCAATCTGGCAACTGCTGATTTAACGATTGCCAAATCTATTCCCTAATCTATCAAAGGGTAATTGCAAAAAAAATTCTAATAATTAACTGTAATTAATCTCAAAAGAAACAAATATTTACTCAATATTGTTTTATATATATTATAAATTGCAGAATTAATAACATAATATAAACAAAATGTACTTTTCTTTTATATTTGAAGCATACAGCATCTACATTATAAAAACATGTCAACACTGCTAACTAAACTGAAATTATTTGTTCCATGTTTGACATTTACGGCTACAATCAGTTTGTACTTCGGTAAACTCAAAACTCAACCCATTTTTTTTTTTTCTATGAATAAATGGGGAAGATAGCTTGAAAACCTTCAGATCTGTTGTTATTGACGTTTAATGAAAAAAGAAGATGATGATTAACCTACAAATGAAGTTTTTTGAATTTTTAAAATGTCAACACTAAATACATTAAATTTTTAGTGATTA
The DNA here is from genome assembly GCF_040954645.1 of Diabrotica undecimpunctata. NCBI lineage: Eukaryota > Metazoa > Arthropoda > Insecta > Coleoptera > Chrysomelidae > Diabrotica > Diabrotica undecimpunctata. The sequence continues at coordinate 83,242,727 of NC_092811.1, read as the reverse complement.
TTTATTGTTCATTTGTTCTGTAATATATGAGATGTATATTCGTTATGTCTAACAAACTCATTTGACAAAATGCATCTATCGAGAATACCTGCGGTAGCAGGTACATACATGAGAAGTCCCAATTTTGGTTCTATAGTTTTTAAACAATCCTGTCCTGTGAACAATTCATTAAGGTATCTGTAGTGTAGAATGCGTATATATGTGTATTTTAAGAGTTTTAAATTCTCAAACAATTTGATAATTCCGTGATGTAATTCCAAAAAATTAAGGAGACATTCAACTAGTAAAATACTTTTTTATAAACTAGATAATAATATCAAGAAAATCTTATAAATGATCATTGGTTAATGTTGATAATTATAGATTCAGATTGCTATGGTATTGTAGTAAAATATTTGGAATTTTAAGATACCTGGTCTGCATTAGTTTCAATTGTTACCAGAGTTATCTACTTTCAAATGACAACATCCATGCCAATTTTTTTTATTACAGAAAACATAGACTTTATTATTCTTTTGTCATGTATAATATTTATATAAACTGCTTATGAATTGTTATATCACTGCTTCAGAAGAACAGTGACTGAAGTGCAAAAAATAAAAAAATTTTATGAGAGGCAAAAACTCAAACTGTTTTTGTTTATTCTATACCAAAACTTTGTATGAATAGTTGCAACTTTGAAAGTGCTGTCTTAATAAGACAATTGGGCATTACATCAACTAGCATGTATCCCTTTACAAAGTAAAGACTATAATCGACAGTTATGTAAAACATATTATTTATTAGAATTTTTACAAACAAAAAACTGATAATTCTACAATATATAAACTAACATATCAACATTCAAAGTGAACAAAATGTTCATATTTATGTACACAATTTAATTACATAAATTAGGAACTGGCTTGCAATAAAAAAGATCATTAATGCATAAAACTAATTTTAAACAATACTGATTATTTAAATTATAATACAGACTCAAAGAAAGGTATATAAAATCTTTTACAGTCAATTAAACTATTTACTTCTTTTTTAATACCGGGTATTGGAATGTTTTTTTGAATATACAGGTTTTATTTGCATCTCTCTTCAAGGTTTTAATTCAGAAGTGCGCCCTCTTTTTGACCTAAACTCTACACAGGCCCATTCTACTTGTTTGTAGCTTGTTTTGTACATGAACAAAGAGTTGTCTTTTTCTTCTTGTCTTCCAAACTGAGCACCATTTTATCACAGATAAGTTTTATATACACAACAGTATCAAAATTCATTTCTTTTACTTCCAATGGATTACCAATTTTCTTTGTAGACAGAGTTGCAGAGATGTACTGGTCAAGAACGTAAATTTGATCAGATTTTTTGATTTTTGTCACAGACTTCTCTATAATACTGTGAATGACGTCCCCTTCTTTTTGGGTATGACTGTGAATCAGATGTTTAAGCGTTATGGAATTGATTTTGTGGCAGTAAACAGCATAGATGTATGTAGCAAGCATGTGTCTGAAAAAAATCTGTGATTAACTATTATAGAAAAGGCTATTATTACACTTGAAAAAACTATTGATTAATGACTAAATAAATGAATACTTTTATTTTACATACCGATTTTTTTGTTGACTGCCACAATTATCGAAATAAAATACTAAGTCCCCTCCAGGGTTTCTTTGTGATAGTTCTTCAAGATAGTGTAAAACACACGAAGCAATTTCTGTACTCCCCTGTGGCGAAGACTTTTATGACAAAAGAAACAGCAAGATTTGTAGTTTGTGATTCCTGTTACCTGCAACAATACAAAAAAATGAATAAAAACTGATAGAGCTACCTACAAGTTAGAAGAAAAGTATGTAGTAACTATCCTTTTTACTTATAGTCAAATTATAACACCTTATATAGGACTTTGCCCTGTATGAAAGCCAACAGGATCTCTTTATTAAAAGCTTTCTCATTGTCTCTTTGTTTCTCACCTTGACTTAACTCTTTTTTTTTTTCAAGATGATTTCTGTAACTGTTATCATTTTTTTGCAAAAAAAACCGATGTTGAATTCTGTATTTAAGATTCTTGAGTATTTATCGTAACTTGCCCTGGGCATCTTGGCAGATGACCTCTTTACTGAATAGTTTCGGTATAACTCAGCTGTAGAAAGGTCATTGTCAAAAAATTTTCTGTTAGTGTCTTTTCTGACGTAGTGACTTTCAATACGAGGAACTGAATTGATGTGGTCACATACAGACTTCAAAATTTCATAATTAATCTTTCTTTAGTTTTGATGCTTGATTCTATTATTCGTGGGAATAATTCTAGTTCCATTTGCTTTGGCCTTAATAACTATTCGCACTGTTCATTGTAGTTATAACGAAGGTATTTATTAAAAAAGTTTTAAAGATTCGAACTCTTTTCCCTTCTATTGGAATGTAAAAGGCAGAATTTGGATTTCTGTGTTTCTCAGCAGATATGTGACTATATTTAAGATTTAGCTTTTCGATGGCAGAAGCCAACAAGTCTCTCTACTTTTGCAACATGGCCAGTGCCCAATATTCTGTAAATAACTGAGATATCCGTGTTTCACCAATCTTTTTAAAACATGACAGCACGCATCTCTCTTTATTCCATTCCAATATGGCAATCCCATTTTTTTGTTGATTATTTTGATGTATAGGTCTGACCACTATTTCTTAGTCTTTTAGCCTTTACTCTAATCCAATTATCAGGGTTATGTTTTCTTTTTTTTTGCTTTTTTAGGAACTAAAGAATTTTCTTCGTTTTCAAGTCTTTTTGAATTGTTACAATATTTACTCTATGATAAAGAAAAGTTATCACTTAAACCTGAAGAAAAATCTTTGTGCTCTTCAGCACCATCCAGGTGATTGTATTGTATTCTAGAGATTTTCCTTAATTTAATAATTGTTGAGCTTCTGTTGTCAACAATGTATTTGGGAGCAGTCGTTCTTGATTTTGGTATCACATAATACTTAGTACTAGGAACATTCTCAATTGAAACTGTGTCGAAATCCAAATGTGGATAGATGGCCCCGGGGTCTACTTCTAAGGCAAATGAACTTATATTTTCCATATTACCCTTAATATTTTCACTAATATCTTCATTCAAATCGGTAGGAGGCACATTAACTGGATGTAGAATGGTATTGTGGGTAGTTTCAGAATTACTCTTATTAAATCCTATATTCGCAACTGTAATTTCAGTAAATAGATGTGAGTCCGAAAACATTTTGGAAAAGCAAATGAATGATAACAAAGGTGTGTGAAAGATTATTCATTTAAAATAAATTATCTAAGTTTTAATGTATTCCAACTGTAAAAACAAATAATTTTAGTATTTACCTGCTATTTTACATTACTAATGTATTGTTTTTTTATAAAACTTTTTTTAAGTATAAAGCCCTAACTACTCAAATGAGTAGTCAAATTTTAAAGCAACACTGACGCAAAATACAAATGCGACAATATTCAACTTAACCTGTTGTTAAAAATAAAACAAAAATGGAGCAATAATGGCACAAAATACATTTACGTCTTAACATCTTAAGGTATCAAAAGAAAATAATGAGATTTCATAGAGGTAATGGATTTTAACAAGTTTACCTGTACACAAGTTTATCTGTTATTTACAGGGTCAGAGCTCTTGTCAAAATCCATTACCTATAATAACAATGACAACTTACGTCGTTGTTTCTCCAAATTTTTAAACAAAAACAACACAATTTATAAGTGTCACTAACAGAAACTGCACTTGCGACGTTTTTTTACAAGCAGCATGCCACCTGAATTGTTAGACGCAACTAAACAATGTATCATTGTTTTGCCAACGACTGCCTAATAGTTACTCATACAAATTGAAATTGATGCAACTGCCATCCAGCAGTAATGTGTGGTAGTACACATACATAAATATTATTCCATAATTATTAGACCTTTTTAGGACAAATTGTGGTTTTAACTCAATATTGAATATTTTGCACTTAGGTCACTGTTCTGCCAGAGCAGTGATAAGCTCTTTGCAGTATAATAATATAAACAATTTTAACATATTGGAACTAAAACATTTTTACTAATTCATGAAAGTTCTAATTGTATTGCTAAAGTTTGAGCATTTGTTAAAATATATTTTTTCTTTTAGCTATACAATAGTTAGATGTAAACATAGAAAATCTATCTACAAAAGGGAAGAGGCTAAAAAGCTACGCTTTTATGTTGTTACAAAATATGTTGAATATTTAAAAAATTTTGATAAAGTTCTAGCAAAAAACTTCCCTGAAACTGTACAAACTTATAGACTGTTTATAGATGGAACTAAAGAGTTTATTAAAGATACCAAAGAATATTTCAGGATTATTAGGATACTAAATACACCTGGAAAAAGTTTTGCTAATTTACTTAGAAGAGAAATGGAATTATATCAACAGATGCCAAAAGATATGAAAAAAGTAGCCCCAGTGTTAATTATATTCTCTATACCATTTGGATCTTATGTGATTTTACCTTTAGCATATATGTTTCCTCGTTACTTACTATGTTCCCATTTTTGGAATTTAAAACAAAAGTCAGAATATCAAATATTAAGTTTAAAGGATAGATTAACTCATAATAGACCTATTTTTCGACATTTGCAAAGTCAGATGTATTTTTTGAAACCGCATTGCCTTTACAAGTCTTGGAAAGAAGTAGTTGGTAAAATAGGCAGTGGTGTGCATCCTACTGTTGGCGAAATTGCTAAGTGTAAAGAACTCTTTATGACCGAGCCTTACCATCTCCTTTATTTAAGCAGCAATCACATAGTAAGTAACTCCTATAACCTTACACCTTATATTACTTATATGGCAGAAAGGTTTTTGATTATATATTAGTAACTCCTATACCAACATAAGTATTGTACTGTGCAAATGAATGGGAATGAAACATTGATTGCTTTTTATTATTATTCATTATATAAATTTCCATAGTTGTCAATATCCTTTTTTTAGATCCAGATTTGATATTGTTTTCGCAGTTCCAAAACTTTCTTGTTACATTATCTACCTCCTCCTATACATTCACATGGATTAAATAGTTTTGCATTACCAAATTTTAATATTTTAAAATTATTTTCTGAAAATTTATGATTATAAGTACCTGATCTTTTTCTTTATTAAAAGATCATTGGTTTATAGATAATTTGTTTTTTGTAGTACATTTTTTTAAGGCCATTTTTACCTATGATATTTTACATTTTGCACGTTAAGTGACATTCACAATTTGTGGCAAAATGTGAATGGTAATTATCATCAATAAGGTCATGTTTATTGAGGATTTGCAAACAAACAGCAAACTCTTGTGCAAGAAACTGAGTGAGGCAAAACTGTTGTGCCTGTGTGTATTATAATAGGTTTTTCTGTCATCCCAAATCATTGCAATTATATTGAATTCATAACAGTTCGATTAAACATCAAATTAGCATGAGACTCTGATTAAAACCTGATCAATAAACCTGAAGAAGTTGATTCACTTCCAGGAGCATAGTGTGACAAAGTAAGGGATACAATGAAATCTGTTAAATAATAATAGCAAGACAAGAGAAAGGTAAATATAATACTATGGGTTTTGAAACACTAGACTTAAACTTTATAGAAATTTTGTAGAGCCTTTTGATAATATGGAATGAGTTACAGATATATGATAAGCAATGTATTTTTATAATAGTGTCTTAAAACTCCACTCTCAATATTACAGCTAAACACTGGTAATGAATCATCAGTATCTAAAATCTCTTGGGACTCTAGACACCAGTTATTTCTATTTTCCTTGTATATAAGACAAATTATTAATTATAATGAACATCTTGAACTTATTTCCTGTACTAAATTTCACAGAACAAGGAATAGTTATTTATTTCATATTCCGTTTTACCATAATTACTATTTTGAATGAAAATCAATCTCAATTCGATTTGTTTACTATGTCTTACAGCCAATTTAAAAAAATAATAAAACAGTTGTCATAGCAGAGAACAATCGAACACACGTGTGTTCGGTTATTCTATGGTTATAGCACATAGCTTGAATTGTTTTTTTTTTCTACAACTTGTGTACATTTTGTGATTTGTTTATTTTAATATATCAATTGTTTATTTTTTATTGCGATTATTACATTGTAAATGGCATATTCAGATTAATAAAGAAATAAAAGTATGCTTTCATGAAGGTGTGTGTGTGCTGTTGGTTTCTTTTGACTGTGGACTTAATCCATTAGCCGAACTAAACTTTCATGAAGGAGAAATGAACAATTTATATAACTTTGGGCTAGTTTTTTAGTTGCCCCATTTAATTTGCACAACTGTATATTACATTAACTAAATTTTAAATTTTAGGTTCATCTTTTAAAAATGCATGACATGTCAGTAGGCATATTTTTCAGAAGGAGTCGATTGACTGAAAGAGCTTATATTTTAAAAGAAATGGATAAAGCAATAATGAGAGAAGGTGGTGTACATAATTTACCTATAGATGCTCTTAAGAAGGCTTGCTATATTCGAGGTAAATTAAAAAAAAACATTTTTTTATTTAAAAATTATTTTTTTATCTGGACAATGAAAATCTGCATCAATTGTTGAGAGTTATTAGCTAGAGGACATAGACATAGAATTTTGGGATGTTTGATTTTTTGAATTTTTTTTTGCAAATAACACTACTGTTGCTAGAGAGCAACCAAGGAAATTAAATATGTTTAGTGGAACTAAATAATAAGATAATTGACCCTATATTTGACACTGTCCGTATATTTGACAGGTTTTATCAATAAAGCTAAAAATTAAGAAAATTGATCGATCCTCAATTCAGTATATTTGTGGTAGTAACGCCATCTTTCATTTGTTCTGAAATTACTCACCCCGACTTTCTTACTCAGTTGGTAGTCAAAAAAGCAGTTGTAATGAGCATGCACATGGTGTAATAGCGTCTGTTGTGTTTTGATGTGGTGAATAAATTAAGGTGAGTGAAAATTAGGTTTCTTTTAAAATGTGTTCTACAATGTTGCTACTGATGCAAGGAAGGTTTTGTTGCTTGATATAACATTTATTGTCTAAATTTGACATGTAGGTGTCAAATATAGGGACACCCAACTAAAGTCTGGCAAATATTAAATGAAACTATAAATCAGAAATCACGCTCCGTACGTTGTCAAATGTAGCGGAAATCACGTGCTCTTCATGAATTCTAGGAAATTTTGAATTCGATCATTGGCGGCGCTTAAGAAAATGTGGTTTCTTGCGGTCACTTAACATTGTAACAGTGGAATATTATATTTCTGCTTAAAATAATAAAAATGATACATTAGATCTAGTTTATAAAATAAGTTCTCATTCACATTAATAATGTTTCGGATGAGTGGAAGTCGACTATATACCTAAAGATATAAGATACTCAAATATATATAACTAATGAGAAAATCCCAGTAGTTGGCTGTATACCATAGTTAAAAAACTTATACAGAAGTAAAAAACTTTAAAATTTGTATATTGGTGTAAAAACATTTAATTAAAACTTGAACTTGTTAAAAGTGTCGTCCAAAACTTATAGATGCATAATGTTTTCGATCTAGCTCAGATCATCCTGTATCTGGTTTTGGTACTAGCACCACTAAAATTACAGTGGAGACATCAATATATGGTTTACATATTTAAATTTAAAATATAATGCGGCCCTAGGTCGATGACAACGGTTGTAAATGTTAATACTTAAAGAGCAACATGCTTCCTTGCTCGACTTGAACACGTCGTTCTTGTCAGTTAAAACGACAGTTTTAAGAGTTTGTCTGTGTCGATTTCGACTTTAGCGAAAATCCAAGTTTCATCTAAAAATACAACTTGCCTCGGACTATCAGACGTTTTATTGTTCATGTATTTTCTTTAAAAATGCCACCGTTTTGAAACAACATTATAGAGTTCACATAATACTTATCTATCTATTATTTGTCTTTTTATATCGAAAAACTAAATGTTTCAGCACTCTCCACAAACTTGTTAAACTAATATTACACAGTTCCTTGTCTTTTATTTTTTTTTAACACAACACTAATTGTTACCTGTTCTTTGGTTTTATACATATTATATATAATATTTTTAATTGTAAGTTTAATTGACCGGTGCAAACCTAAAGTTTTTAGGTCGACCCTAAAGTTTGGATGTCGACGATTTCTCTTGCTTACTTATTTATTTCATCCTCACTCAGTCATTAATTCTTCGGAATGTCCTCTCTGAGATACCGCAAGCATCGCATGTGCGTTCTGAACTGCCATAACAGATGTCAATGGACCCATATTATTTTTTTCCAAATTGAAATAACTTTTGACTTATTACCTCCGACTGAGACAATGTTTCTCTCAAATACTCGTACACATTAGACACTATTTTTTAGCTTCCTAACTGTTTGAGAGAACTTTTTACATTTATACTCTCCCTGCTACAACTAGGTTCTTCCATTTTTATTTAATTAAACAATATTTAACAAAAGCAATATATCTTTAAACACAAAGCCACCTGTATACTTCTAACACACAATGTACTGTAATATTTTAATTAATTCTAATTTATTGTTCTTATTTTAATTTATTAAAACACGATAATTTATATCAATTTATTAAACCACTGTACAACAATTTATTTGACTAATAATACACATAATTTATCTATCGGACGTTACAATTTAAACGCGAGCGCGAGCTTCTTTTTTGACTGTCCCCTTCAATGAAAGCTCCGTTATTATATATGAGAATACAGCTTTCGAGAGTTCAGGCGAATCCTTCTGATTATACTAGAAAGTAAATCGGCCGGGTCATCATCCGACCGGTTTCTGGAAACTTCGAAGCGAGTGTTTCAGGTAGATTTCTGCCAGCTGATCGAAGGGTCTCGTAGAATCTACAACATATTAGTGAATAAACAACATGTTTACAGGTTTTTAATATGACTCATATTTTTACGTAACGTTGTCCCCTCTTAAAAGATGGTTCCTCCTGTAACCTTGTCGGGACTGGAACTGGAACGATATGCTGGTATCGGCAACTAGACCCTCTTTTACAACTTCCAGTTGTATAAAAATGACAAGGGACGGTTTTCTCTCCGCACCAGTAACTATGCGGATTGCAACAGACTAACACCTGGACTTCGGTGTCTTTAAAGATCTCCTCCACCATATTTCGGATAACCCTCCAATCTAATTGGCGGCACTCCAACTTTGGCATGGCTAACTTTTGCACGTCGGACTCTAGTACGTGCTCTCTCAATTGAAGTAAGGTTTCCCATACATCTCGGTAGGTAGGTTGATCACGGGCAGTGTCTTTTGTTACCAGGTAGAAAAGGTAACGTGATGCATCTTGGAGTTTTAAGGTTTTACCGAGAGCTGGCACTTGGCATTGAAGTTCTGCAACTCGACCGAACTTCCTTCGAAAGACGGATGCCAACCCTGGTCCGTCTTTGATACTGGCCGGGATGGTAAGGGCCAGTGAATCGAGAAGCACGAGTAGATCTTGCCTTTCTTCAGTGGTAACACCATGTCTTGCTTTACCGGTACCTCCACAGGCACCCATGAATTCCTCAAACGTGAGGTCAGACACATGTTGGACATGGTTTACTTCCACTTCTTCATCCACGTCGTGGTCACGTCAGACATCATTGATCTTCTCCATAATGAGGTATGGACCTTCCCAAAACTGCTGCAACTTGGGAGAACAACCTTTTCGCTTTTTGGGATATAGAGCCAGACTTTGTCGTTCTTCTTAAAACATCCCTTTTCGGCTTGCGTATCGTACCGTTTCTTCTTCACCTGCTACATCTTCTCCAGGTCGACACCCAAACTGTAGATCACAAGGTAGTCGCATCTCGCGTCCGAATAGGACCCTTGCTGGTGTCTGGCCTGTTGATTCGTTAACAGCAGATCTATAGGCCATTGTGAAGAACGGAAGATATTGGTCCCAGTCCCGCTGATGATCGGACACCATCTTTGTCAAATACTTGCCAACTGTCCTATTCATCCGTTCTACCATACCATCCGATTGCGGATGATAAGCTGTAGTTCTTGTTTTCTTCATGCCTAGTCTATCACATATTCCTTGGAATAAATCGCTTTCGAAGTTTCTGCCTTGGTCACTATGGATCTCCAAAGGCACTCCAAATCGGCTAATATATTCTTGGATCAACTTATCTGCAACGGTGGCGGCCTTCTGGTCTGGAAGTGCGTAAATCTCGACCCACTTAGTTAAGTAATACATTACTACCAACATGTACTTGCCTCCATTTTCACTTTCTGGAAATGGCTCTGCAATGTCCAATGCTATTCTTTCAAACGGGCTTCCAACATTATATTGTCTCATAGGAGCTCTTCTTTTTCGATAAGGCCCGTTACTCGTAGCACAAATAGTACATTTCTTACACCAGTCTTTTACATCGTCGGAGCTGTTCATCCAATAAAACCGTTCCCGAATTCGCTGAAGGGTCTTCTTTACACCAAAATGCCCTCCTGATGGACTGTCGTGTAACTGACGAAGTACTTCGGCTATTCTGCTCTTTCTTGTCAAGGTGGTCGACGGTTTTCCTCTTTCCATTTTAGAATTTTCTGTACAACTGGATCTCTCTCTTGTTCTTCCCTTATCTTGGTAGGCGTCCAGTCGTCGTTGACCATCGTCGTTCTTAGCACTGCTGCTTCCTTCGATTCCGTTTTGTTGCAGTGGGAACACTCTGATGGGCATGGCCTTCTGGAAAGAGAATACTCGTACACATTAGACACTATTTTTTTAGCTTCCAACTGTTTGAGAGAACTTTTTACATTTATACTCTCCCTGCTACAACTAGGTTCTTCCATTTTTATTTAATTAAACAATATTTAACAAAAGCAATATATCTTTAAACACAAAGCCACCTGTATACTTCTAACACACAATGTACTGTAATATTTTAATTAATTCTAATTTATTGTTCTTATTTTAATTTATTAAAACACGATAATTTATATCAATTTATTAAACCACTGTACAACAATTTATTTGACTAATAATACACATAATTTATCTATCGGACGTTACAATTTAAACGCGAGCGCGAGCTTCTTTTTTGACTGTCCCCTTCAATGAAAGCTCCGTTATTATATATGAGAATACAGCTTTCGAGAGTTCAGGCGAATCCTTCTGATTATACTAGAAAGTAAATCGGCCGGGTCATCATCCGACCGGTTTCTGGAAACTTCGAAGCGAGTGTTTCAGGTAGATTTCTGCCAGCTGATCGAAGGGTCTCGTATAATCTACAACATATTAGTGAATAAACAACATGTTTACAGGTTTTTAATATGACTCATATTTTTACGTAACAGTACTTATAACTCTGAGAAAACTAAATATATACTGACTATATACGCACCCTTTCTCCGCTACTGACACGCTTCCTGGTAACATTAATTGCGACCAGGGCCGCTTTATCCATTAGGCAATATAGGCAGTTGCCTAGGGCGACAAATTATGAGAGGGCGGCAAAAATACTGCGCAAAAAAATATTTGTATATAAAAATTAAAATCGAATAACATTTTTTTCCAAGAAAATGTTTAACAGTGAAATGAAGTTCAGAAATTGGCTACTTTATTCTAGATCGAAAAATAGTGTATTTTGTATTCCTTGTTCCTTGCCATCTATTTCAGGCGCAATCGACTTCTTTCACTACAGGTTTTAATGACTGGAAGAATGCTGGCGTCACATTAAAACAACATGAAAAATCAAAGGGCCACAGGGCCCTTTGATTGTCTTGAGTTTATTCAATCGAGGTAAATTTTAAAAAAAAAAAACAGAATATACTGTTCCATAACAAGAACGTTCAGAAGCGAAGTACAATACTGGCGCAACATTTTGCAACGTGTTGTTGCAACAATAATTACACTGACCACAAGAGGACTTGTCATTAGAGGAGATAATTCAGTTATGGGATCAGTTCAAAACGGCAACTTTTTAGGTTGTTTAGAACGCAGTATTTGATCCTTTTTTACGTGAGCACATTTGCTCCTAAATTTGAAAATATTGGTCAAGGGAAGTGTAATTATCTGTCAAACACTATATACGAGGAACTAATAATTTTGATGGGATGAAAAGTAAGAAGAACGATGGTTGGCGAATTAAAGCAAAAAAAAAATACTATTTTATAATAGTTGATTTGATACCAGACGTGTCTCATGTTGATCAGCTAGTATTTTTAGCATTTTTAGTTCGCTATGTTCCTGGTGATGGTATGCCGACTGAAAGATTTATTAAGTATATTCCATCTGAAAGTTACAAATCTGCTGCTTTGGAATCGACAGTGATTTCGACTTTAGAGGAATGTATCATTGATTTAAGTGATTGTCGCATCAAGCCGTATGATGACACTTCCAATATGTCTGGAAAATATTCAGCGCTGCAGGCCAGAATAAAAAAGCACAATAAACTTGCTGAGTGCGTACCTTGATCTGGACATTATCTCAATTTGGTAGGATCTTTGACAGCAGAATCATGTCTGAACGCCACTTCCTTTTTCATTGTTTTACAAGAATTATATACATTTTTCTCGGTTTCCACATATAGATAGAACATTTTTACTGACAACTTAAATCACCAAGCGTTATACACTGGTTTCAGCGAAATAAAAAAAACGTTTCTATATTTGAAAAAATTGACACTTTTGAAATGGCTTTATTAGCTGGCATTTGGCAACATATTTTAGAAAGAATGAACCTATCCAATAAGTATGTCCAGAGTCCTGCAATGGATCTGACTTTTGTCGTTAAAGAGTATGAAGCTCTTTTAAATTACTTTACCTCATTCAAAAATAATTTTGCCATTTATAAAGAGGAAGCTAAACGATTGTGCCAAAATAAAACTTATAAAGAAATAAGAAAGAGAAAAAGAAAAATTTAATTTGACGAGGGGGCTGATGATGAACTAAACTTTTCAGCTAGTGATGAGATGAAAATCCACACATTCTATATTATAATCGACACTCCGATAAGAGACCTGAACAGACATCTGGAATCTTATGGACTTATTTATCAACGTTTTCGTGTTATAACAGATTTGACAAAATTAAACAATGAAGAAATTATTAAAGATGCTGAAAATCTGATACAAATTTATAAAGACGACCTAGATACATCATTCATACATGAATGCATTCACTTAAAGGGTCATTTGTATACCACAAGAAAATCACCAATTGACATATCTAAATATTTAAAGAAGAGTGGATTAAAAGATATTTTCTCTAATTTTGATATAGCTTTGCGCATTTATTTGTGTATACCAGTTGCCAACGTGTCCGCTGAAAGGTCATTTTCGAAAATGTCAAGAATTAGAAATAATTTCCGATCAAGTATGAAGCAAGAACGTCTTAACAATTTGTCGATTTTGTCCATAGAAAGTGACGTAACAAAGGCGATAAATTATGACGACATTATAGACGATTTACCAAAGAAAAATCAAGAAAGAAATCACTAATGTGATCGAACCGGAATGACACCTTTTTCTGTTTTTTTGTCGATTTTGTCCATAGAAAGTGACGTAACAAAGGCGATAAATTATGACGACATTATAGACGATTTACCAAAAAAAAATCAAGAAAGAAATCACTAATGTGATCGAACCGGAATGACACCTTTTTCTGTTATATATATATATATATATATATATATATATATATATATATATATATATATATATATATATATATATATATATATATATATATATATATGCATACATATAAACATCGTAGTTTAAATCCATTTTTAATATATTCTTATTTAAATAAAAATTGGCATCAATTGACCTAAATGCGGCCCTGATTGCGATAGCTAAACGATACGAAAAACCAACTGATTACGCTCATAAATCATTTCCTTCATTATTTGCCGAACTATATTAATAATAGATATTCTTTTTCTGTATCCATCGCATAGAAATTACGTATAGTTTTCCTTTTTTGGTATATTTCACTAACAATGTTTTAAAAACCTAAATCTGACACCCCAGTCAAATTTAAAATCAAGAGGTGTCAAAAATAGATATACGAAAGTTGCTATGTGAAAAATTGAATTAATTTAACATTATTTTTTTTTAATAAGTAGGAGGATCTGAGTAGAGATATAAAAGCCTGTAAAAATAGTATGTGTTGTGTTTCAGCAGCTAAACAATTTAATATGCCACTTATAACTTTGATGTACATAGTATGAGGAATATTTCCCATGGTTTCCCAAAACCGGTTTTCCCGTAACCAACTGTTAGACAGTTTTGCTCTGCTTGTGAAAAGGTTGAAGAGGCCTAATAATTTTACAAATGGTAGGTCTAGTAGACGTTGGTTTGAAGAATTTTTGCAGCGACATCGGGAATTAAATCAACGAATGACCCAAAACCTAACAAGCTCTAGGTCTGCTGTCTCAGAAACAAATATCCGAAAGGTTTGAGGAAATCAATGAATATTGTGTTGAAAACAACATTGAAATCACCAACCCCAGACAAATATGTAACGCTGATGAAACAGCCTTTTTGTTGTCGCCAAAGGGCACAAAAGTTCTTACTAAAAAGGATCAAAAATAGTAGGAATGTATCACTATACTAATAGCAGGTAAATTATGTTAAATAATAACACTTTTATTATTTTAATACATTTTCGTGTTTTTAGGCAATGCTGCAGGTGAAGTAGCTTCGCCGATGATAATTTTAAGCTATGAACGGACCCCTAAAAATATAATATTAAAATGGCCACAACTTGGCTGGGTAATAAGACGCTCGAAGTCTGGCTGGATGACAGCTGAGAGTTTCTTTGAATTCATATCCAATAATTTTTAAAACTGGTTGTTAAAAAATAACGATCCATTTCCAGTTGTTTTATTTGTTGATGGGCATAAATCCCACTTAACTTACAATTTAAGTGCGTTTTGTTCCGAAACCTAACCTAACCTAACGCCACCCACATTTTACAACCTATGGATGTAGTCGTTTTTCATCCATTAAAAAGTGGGTGGCAAAATTAAGTTTATGCTTGTAGATTAGAAAATAAAAAAAACCCATAAAAAGGAAGATATTGCGCCATTCCATAATAAAGTTTTGCAAAAAGTCCTTGGTTCTGGAAAAGAGCAAATACTAAAAAATGCGTTTAGGAAATGTGGATTATATCCATTCGACGTTAATGGTGTCGATTTCTCCAAAGTTTTGGAAAATGAAATTTCATCAACTCTGTCAGATGTACAAGATACATGCCCCTTGAAATCAAATAAAGTTAAAGATGATTTAATAGGTGCTTTAAGGGTCGTAGGATAATTTGTAGACAAAAATTTACTTAAGAGCTTTCGAACTAAGGTGAAATTGGCTAAATGGAATGGAAAGGTAGAAGATATAAATTTAGTTTTTCTTTTGAAGAATCTGAAAAAGGTACAAGAAAACAAGCTTCCTCAAGGAGAGGTTTCGAATGATATAATAATGGAGGTTGCATGTTGGTGTTGTGTTGGGAGGACATAAATTGGGAATACAGAAACAAGAAATTTTAGATGACTGAGAAAACTCGGCAGTCATTAAGGAAAGTGTATAGGCAAATGTAACAATATTAGATAAAGAGGATTGTGGCGAATTAAACAAACAACGAACTATTACGAGATAATTACTAAAAATTAAATTAACATCAACTATATTTCCTTCGATAACCTGGAGAGATGAATGAACTTTAATTCATAGGTGCAAATAATCTTCAAATTTTAAATGGTTGCAATAAACAATCAAAACAATGTATAGGTTCAGGTAAAACTAGGTAAGGCTTACCGGTGATTGAAGTTGGTTACCATGGTTTACACTATTTTACGAAACAACGAAAAAAACGAATTTAATATGTCTACAATGGTTCACTGTCGAGTTGCGTCTATCTCTCTTATCAACGATCACTCTCTTGTGGTTAGCGAGATGCATTCCCCGAACAGTACTATAGGGATCGTAGGGATACAGAGAGGACAAATGTATAGATTAATTTACACAATCATATTTGAATTTAAACAAAGATACTATTATTTTAGACCCTAGTAAGAAATGTGAAGAACAAGCAGCACACTATAAGACTTCTTATCATTAGTATAGATAGAGTGATGGAGGGCGAAAATATAGTTTTGGAAAACACTAGCAAATATGTGGAGCAAACGAATTATAGAACTAAATATATAAATATAACTAAAATAATAGAAATAGTAGGAAACAAAAGAGAAGATGGAACGATTTTCGAGGCTGATGGGAAAATTAATGTAGCGAGAAACTAAGTGATAAGACAATTAAAGTAAGAGAAACAAATTGGAAAGAAAAAGAAATGACAAATACAACTTTGGATAATAGTGAGAAATGTAGCAAGAGATGAAATAACAATTAAGGGACTGAAAAAGATAGAGAAAGAAATCGTCGATAAAGAAGTGATAGACAAAGTAAAGGAAAATAAAAATATGATTTTAAAGAATAATAAGGATGCTCTATTGATACCCTTCCCGTATCTATTTTGTTTGAAGTACAAACAAAAAATCAGTAAGAGCCAATAAAGAAAAAGTTCCAAGTGTATGTTCCTCAGAACAGCGGAAAAAATATTATTTGAAAAAGAAGAATGAGAAAGAAAATGCAATTCTAGATAGAAAAGAAAGTGAGAGGAGAAAAAACTTCAACTTCAGGAAGAAAAGATCAGTGAAGAAACTTTGTAAACCCAGCGCAGTCGAATTTGTGAAGAATATTTTTTTTTAATGAAAAAAATACTGAAGATAATTCAGTTGGTGTCGAAAATAACGAAACTGCTCCAAAATCTGAAACTAAGGTGACCGACTACGTTATAGTTCGTTATGAGGGTTAAGAATTCCCGGGAAAAGTCAAAAAAATGGCTTACTTACCTAAATATGTAGATACCTATGTATCTTTTGTACGTTTATGTAATTGAAAATAAAAATTTTATTTTCAGTAAAAATAGTTTATTAGCTTACCACCTAACAACAATTATTATTATCAATTTTATATTCCCTAAGTAAGTGTAAATGTAAGTCAAATATATATACAATCCACTGTCAAATTTTTTGACACTGTCAAAATTGAATACAATTTCATGTCAAATTTATGAACAAAATCAAAATTTTGCTGCCAAATTTGGGGTCACTATTATAACCTAGTTTTAAACGGTTTTATGTCTTAAGGTGTCAAATATAGGGTCAATTATCTTACAGCAGACAAAGAAGAAATGGTGATAAATAAAAGCAAATTGAAACTATTTTTATATATAGAGGAAATTTTCATAAACCAGCATATGATTAAAATGAAAGTGGCATTAAAAGAAAGAATGAGAAAAAAGGGAGAAGGGGAAAACTAAGAAGCAGTTTTCAATAGTTGATAAATAATGAAGTCTGGAACTGGAATTCTAGTGATAATTATATAGAAAACAATAAAAATGCATCAAATCTCAAAAAACCAAAAATCATTTACAAAAAATAAACAGTGGAAGTTAGATGATAAGGTGAACATATATTACGGGTAATCTTAAAGAATTGAAGAAAGAAAAAAATTAACAAAGGGGTACTAATCCAGGAAATATCTAAATTATTATAACGATGAGAGGACTCGTTTCCCACCCCTTACCCCTAGAACCATCAGTCAGTCAGTGCAGTGTTGACCTTGACACTGTGGTTGCACTGTGATCAGTACCTAAAGATTTGAGTGTTATTATCGTACAGTACATCGAAGTGTAAAGTTTTTTTTATTTTGTGTTCGTATTTGCTATGTCGCAAAAACATTTGAGATTGCCAAGAACTTTGACATCACTCCCTCCACATTAGCCACAAAAATAAAAAATAAAGAAAAGTACGGAGTTGACGGTGGACTGTCCAAAATTTGCAAAAAGTCTAAGAAAGGTGAGCTACAGGATGTCGATGAAGCTGTTTAAACAGTGCCGTGAAAAAAATGTACCCGTTGGAGGTCCCATATTCCAAGAAAAGGCTCAACAGTTTGCAGAACAATTAGGGCATGCAGTCTTTCGAGTCAGTAATGGCTAGTTGGATCGGTTCAAAAAGAGACACGAAATTAGTTTCAAAAAAGTTTGTGGTGAAAGTGCTGCCGTGGATGATGTAACTTGCGAAGATTGGAAAGCTAAATTGCCAGACTTGACCCGTGGATACAATGCAGATGATATCTACAATGCTGATGAGACAGGGCTTTTTTTAAGTGCCTACCGGACAAAACGTTAGTGTTGAAAGGAAACCCTTGCAAAGGGGGCAAAAACAGCAAAGATCGTTTGACAGTCTTACTCGTCACTAACTCGTCCGGTACAGATAAACTGAAACCTCTCGTCATAGGAAAATCAAAAAAACCCAGTTGTTTCAAAAACGTATCAACCTTACCAACAGACTATACAGGTAATAAAAAAGCGTGGATGATCGGAGAGGTCTTGATGACTGGCTGAAACAAACCAACAACGCGATGAAAAAGAAGAAGAAACACATTCTTTTATTTATCGACAATTGCACTGCACATGAAGATATTCTGTTGCTAACAAACATGAAAGTTCAGTTCCTGTCTTCAACACAACGTCTAAACTCCAACCGCTTGATCAAGGAATAATACAAAATTTCAAAACCAAGTACAGAAGGGAGGTTGCCCTTCAATTCTTGAACGACTTGGAATGCCAATCTCCAACCAAAATTAGTGTGTTAGATACTATGTGGATGTTTACAAAGGCATGGAACAATGTTAACGATAAAACTATTGTCAACTGTTTCAAGTGAATGATCGTGACCAAAACCAAGATTAGGACAATCCAGAAGTTCAACAACCAGAAACAATTGAAGGATGTTGGATGAGAGTGAGGGAGGCTTTAAACATGGACTTGGATTTTTAAGAGTTTGTCAACTTGGATGATGATGTTGCAATCTGTGGAGAGCTCACTGATCCTGAAATCATATCTTCCGTGGCAGGGGAGCAAGAAACAGTAGAAGCAGAAGACGACGTAAATGAAGAACTCGTTAGTCAACCAGATTTTATATCAAAGGACGCAAGAGATGCCCTCAATGTGTTGAAAGTGTTATTTTCAAAAAAAAATGCTTTAAATGATGGTGTTGTTAAATCTATCACTGTGCTGGATTGTGAAATGGATAACCTAACACAACAAGGTAAACAATCAAAAATTACTGACTTTTCAGCGGTAATCAGGGTACTCAATAACGATGGACATAGATGGACGTAGTAAAAGTAGTTTTTTATTTGCTTATTTTTATTTATTACATTTCCAACACGAATTTAACTTTGTCAAATAAATTACGTTATTCTCAAAAATATTTAGGATTTTTCCCCGGTTTTTGGTAGCGTACTTTTTAAGTTAAGACACAGGTCTACAGTTATTTTGTAAATCATTATTTGTTAAACTGAGGTTAAGTGATGAGAAATTCGTTATATAGAGGTTTGAATTCAGCTCTAAGAACCTCTTCATAACGAATATTGGTCGCATTTAACCTCGATATAACGAACCCCGTTATTGAAAAATTCCCGATATAACGAATTTTTTTTTCGGAGCTTTCAGATTCGTTATACCGACGTTGTACTGTATCTGTAAAATGGTTGTATTGTAAATTCAATATCCTTTCGTATATTTGTATGTATTTCTGTATGAATTCCATTACTTGTTGAGTGATCGTTTGTATTCTAAGTGTAATGTATTCTTTTTCTAATGTCTTTGATTTCTCCGTTGAGGCGTTAAGCCCTTTAGATATTTCTTGCATCCCTTTAATGAGTTCATCTTGAAATCTGTTTATCCTCAGTTCCGTATAGTTAATCGATGCTATTGTTTCTAACATAATCTTTGTCTGATGGTGTGCTCCTTTTATTAGTTGCGTTTGATTCTTGTCGAGTGCCTCTATATCGCTATATGCTTCATTGTTCACTTCAAAAAGAGATGTTAGTACAGTTCCTAATACTCCTCTCTTTTTCCTTTGTTTTATTTCGATTGACAGTGATTCACTTATCAGTTTTGCTCTTCCTTTTTCTTCATTCAATTTATCTAGTATGTCATCGCAATTTATTCGAAATGTACCTGTGGTTATATCACTTATGACCTCAAGGTGTACGGCCTTTGTAGACAGATACACGAATATCGCAATATATCCCTTGTAACTTTTGTGTCTTCTGCCTTTTGTATTACTTATTCGTATTGGTCCCGCGTAATCTACCCCTATTTTTGTGAATGGATGTGTCGGGCAAACTCTGTTTGGGTAAATCTCACATAAATTGCTGTGCTGCTTGTCCTTTGTAACGTTTACATTTTACGCAGTTGTTAATTCTTGCTTTTACGGTTCTTCTACCTTTAATTATCCAGTATTTCCTTCTTACGTAGTGTAATGTCTTTTGTAGTCTACTATGTAAGTTTATTGTATTCTTCTTCTTAACATGCCATACACCAAAGTGCGTAGGCGACTATCTCATTACTAGAATTCTGTTCTTGGCGGCGTGACACAGCTCTGTATTGTGTATTCCTGTCCATTCTTTAATATTTCTTAACCAGGATAATTGTTTGCGGCCGGCTCCTCTCCTACCTTCGATCTTCCCTTGTAGGATTAACTGTGGTATTTCATATTATCAAGTTTATTGTATGACTCTCCTTAATTATTAGTTTGGTCTATATACTTTTATTTGGTAGTATTATAGAGTAGTAGTGTAGTTTGGAGTAGTTCTGTATGCCTTAACCTTCCTACTGCTAAATTTGCTTCCTAAATTTGCTACCTCTATCTGTAACGGTTTATTTTGCCTACTTCATTGGGTGTCACTTATAGGGAGTTGAAAGTAGGGACAGCAATTACTGGGCTGGAGATAGGGTAAGCAAACAAACCGAAACGTTTGAGAACGGCCACTCTTGGTTTGGTTGGAGAGCTGGGTCGTAAGTAAGTGAATAAAAGAGGGACTGGATGGGGTAACTACAAAGAAAGAAATCAAAAAAATACTTACATAGATTTTCTGGACAACAAAACACAATTCCTAAACTAATTGAATTTGGACGCCGTTTAAAAGAATCCTCTTGCTGGATAGAAAGAAAGGCTATTCTTTCCTATAAAAAATATTAAAGGGTGAAAATCTTTTTAAAGGAAACAATTCTACAACTCTTGGTTTAGAGGGAAAATTATACATTTATTATGACTTCACATTAACAGTTAATACAAATAATATTAGCAAAATTTATAAACAAAACTTACAATGGCGCTATTTGTAACCATTTACAACAAGCTCCAGACGTTGGGAATACTTACAGGAATTTAAATTATTATTAAAATGAAAATATCTAGATTTTTCAACGGAGCTTACATTGAGGTTATCCTTAAAACAAAACAATTCAAGTTTATGGTTATGTACCAATTGTCAAAAAAAGGGATAATACTGACTGTCATATTTCGAAATGAAATACCAACCCTTTTTGTAATGTTAATTAAATTTTTAAATTAATTGCACTTAACTAATATGACATTTAGCTAATCCATAAAACTTATCTCTCCGATCGGAAATAAATTTCATTTATTTACAATTTTTTAGTTTGTCATGAAAGCAAATTTTTTTATTAATTAATGAAACATGTCTATTTTTACTTACAAAAATTTTAACAAAAAGTACCTTATATCACTCTGGCTGATGTATTTCCTTTAAGAAAGTTTTTGGGATCGGAATTGAAACACTGCAAACAAACACACAACTGTGTCCCACCCACATAAATCATGGAACATAAAAATGGGCAATTGGACCGTGGAAATGGCCATTTCTTTTCAACAAACTGCAATCTTGTGGACCTCTCAAATGATTGGAAACGCCGTCTTACAAATCTCTCAGATAAAACACAGCAAAAACAATCGACGATTAACTCAACAAAAACTGCCAGATCACATTTTGAGTACAAATTCACCGTTAAAATTAAAAAATTTGCCAGATTTGAAGACTACACCCGCAAGCTATTTCTTCCGAATCTTACCCAAACTTAACTGTCTTTCTTCCTCTCGGTTTAGTCGACCTTCATAACCTCTCTCACCAGTTCTCGCTGCTGACCAATCGGAATTTTCTCAAATGACGCTTTTTACGGGATTATGGACCTTAAGAGTGCTGGGCTTTGAAGATTGTAAAAATTAAAACGTAAATATGACAATTATTTAACTACGCAGTTAAAATTTTTCTTAGGTGTGTCGCAAAACACTTGTATAAACAAAAACTTCAAGGAATTTTTATACATAGCCAGGGGCGTATTAAATAATTTCTGTACATTAAATATTCGATAGTTATAAGGAAATTATTTATGCTACATATCTACTTATCTTTCATTCCTGAGTGTATGTATATCTTGCCTAAAGTGAATGAGTTGCGTGTATTTTATTACTCTGAGCAATGTTTCCTCTAATTCTTGGACGGTTAACTCCTTAGATCTGTCGTTCTTTTTCCTGCAGTTCTTTGTAAATCTTTACAGTACGACAGTACTCTTTTCACCCGTTCTAAGTTCGAAAATCTTTCACATATGTCTTCTTCCTTTGTTGATGTGTTTACTGATATTTTTGTTTTGATCTCTTCTTCGTTAGTTTCAAGAGTGTCTATAGTTATTGGAGTAAATGTCTGTTTGTTTGTTAACTATGTAGGTCCATTCCACCAAAAATCAAATTTTACTAGATCGGGTGCATCTATCCCACGGAATATAATATCCGCTGGGTTGTCTTTTGTGTCAACTTTGTACCATTTCTCGGGTACTATCATGGTTTTATTTCCTATACTCTGTTTGCAACGAACATTTTCCATCTCTTCGTTGTTCCTTTGTCCAGAAGTTCTAATCTCTCCTGTACGTAATCTTTCGTCTTTCTAATTTTCGGATCTTTCTTTATATTTGTTGTAATTTTAACTATATCGGTTCCAATTGTCGCTTGTTGGTTATAAAGTGTGTAGATTTTCCTAGTTTTTAACTCTGATGAATCCGTAAAGAGAGAGAAAAATAAAAAAGAAGTTGTATATTTTCCCAATTGTCTAGAATATAATTGCTGAATTTGCAAGGTAAAGGTTTATTGATGTAAGAAATAAATGATATACAATTTGCTTTATCAATAAATTATATGAATAAAAATAAAATAACGTGTTGATCTAATCATTCAAAATAAATATTTTTATGATTAGTGGCTTTTGTTAATGCTGAATTTTTTAATTGTCTGTATATCTATCTATTGTGACATAATATGAGACTATATGAATTCGAAATTCAACCTATAAATGAAAACATAAATATCCCATATACAGTTAAATTTCATGAGATCCATAGACCTACAAATGGCTAGTATTTCGCAGATTAAAACAAGTACGTTAGGCAAAAGTTTGTCATTATTTCAAGAATTTTGTCGGATTCTTCGATACCTATTCCATTATATCGGTTTAATAATTTAATGTAGTATTGCTTTTAGGTTTAAATCCAACTAATATGAAAAATGAAGAAATGATAAAATGGCTAACTGATTGGATTCAATTGTCATCCCAAGTTGATAAAGATTCATACTCTCTACTGCTTCATGCACCCGTATTACTAAGCTACAATGCACCTTCAAACTGGATGCTTATCTATAAGGAAAAATACGATTAAAACCAGTATATTGCATATTTTAATATGTTACATAAAATGTGTAAATTTTTTATTTCATGTAGTATTACAACTCATCACCAAAAGTTGGAAATAAGAGATTTTTGGAAGTACATATATTTATAACTACTTGTTTCAGTATTTTGAATTAATAAGTTTGTAAACGTGTTCTAAAATACACAGATCTTATTCTTGATTGTTTGATGTTTATTATATTGTACCATATAATGTTTACGTAAGGTAAATCTTAATGAAAAATTAATTGCGGTATTAGCGAAGAAATTACGAAAAGTGACATTGTGTTAAAAATTGTCAAATTGATGCTACCAAGACGTCTTATTGCAAGGATTGTGCAATAGAAAACAAAACTGTATTAAAATATGTCTCTTGATGGTTTTTTGTTTAAATTTTACTTACAGTAGATACTTTAACCCATTTATGCCCTAAACTATTTTTCTTTTACATATAGTTTATTTTGATATATGTTGCGTTTGAATGATTCAAATTATGTGGAAAAAGTATTTAAAAAATTATGACGTCATTAATACATAGTAGACATACATACATGGGTCGTTATCGACCCATTGGGCAAATCGATTGCTTAATCTGCAAAAAAGATAACTCCATTTATAATATAAATTTAATAGGATTGTCAGGGCAGACATTTTGTAGTTCGTTAACACTCGGTGGTAAGCGGCTATATATTTATTTCTTTATTAGCACACAAATCCACTTCTCAATTATCATTTTTGACGTTTACATCTGTTGGAAGTCCGAACTAGAGAAGGTACACTCGCCTTGTTGCGAAATTTATTATTTAGTACCGCTTGCAGCTTATCCGTGCCATTGAGGTATACCCTGAATGCCAATAGAGAGGCAGGCGGACACCGTTATTTCTTTTCGAAAGTAATATTCTTAATGCAATACGGCAACATTGTGAAAACTCACCCACAAATAACCCATGATACAAATACAAATACAAACAGATAAGATACCGCGCATGTAGGCGTGGCTTATGTGACGTCAGCTTGTGCTAAATTTCGGCATATTGTGTTTTGATATTTATGTACATTTACGGTTCATAGCCAATATATAGTAAAATAAAATTTTGAGAGTGTTAAAGGCTTTACATTTTTCGCAATATTAGGTGTGCAGTGTATGGTTGTGCCGTTGACAATATGTGCAAGAGTTTTGTACCCGGTACAGCATTTTATAGCTTTTCAAAAGATAAGGAAATGCAAGCTGTTTGGAAACATTTGTGTAAACGCCAGGATAGTTTTAATGTTAAATTTGCTCGTGTTTGCTCTAAGCACTTTATTGAAAGTGATTAAAAACGTAATTTAAAACATGAATTGCTGGGGTATACACCAGCAAAACATCGTTCTTTTAAAAAAGACGCTGTTTCGTCAATGAATTTATCTAAAATAAACAGAACGAGAAGGCGAATTTTGATATAACGAACCGGCAACATAAAAGACAACAAAAAAGACTTGTGGATGATTTATTATACTTGACCATTATATATTGACCAATAATCAGATATAGGGTTACCTTCCGTCCCTTGCACATATTTTATTATATATTTTCCATTGTTGCGAGCTACGCCGATATCTACCTTTATATATATATATATATATATATATATATATATATATATATATATATATATATATATAGATAAAGGTAGAAGGAGATAAAATAATTATAAACATATTTTAGCATATCCTGATGAAGAAGCGAATAAATTTTGAGAAAGCTAAATAAAAGAACAATGAGTTTTACTTATCCTGCCCTATTAATGACTTATACCTCAAAATAAAACGTCAGTTTACCTAACGTCTCATATATATATATATATATATATATATATATATATATATATATATATATATATATATAATTATATATGTTGTGTATGAAAATCACATTCCACGGTTTGCAATTGGTGGCATTCGGCCATGGCTAGCTCCATCAAACTTCACTCTCATGGGAAAAGTGTTATTTTCTACAATATACTAGTTTAAATACTTAAGCTTAAATTCACGTAGTAAATAAAACATCTACTAAATTATATAAGAATTTCAATAGTTCATTTCATCCGCAAGCATGGATACATTTTGAAAATTTAGCACAAGGTGACGTCATGCGCGAGATGTACGAGTTTAGTGCGTGGCAATATCATATCTTGTATCCTTATATCATGCAAATAACCATTAAAATCAGGTGGGTCGTAATATTTCATGAGGGTACCATCGGGTAACATCATGTCATCAAAACCAACGTGCAGTACATCTGTTAATAAACAAAATAAAAAAGGTGGTTGTCTGTGAGAGAAAAGCAAATGATAAAATCGGTTTATGAGGGATTGCGTAGAAGATATCCAGATATGCTTATAGAGGACGTCGCGGCATTGTCTGGAGATTTAACGAAAGTATCGACTCGTACGGTTTTCCGAATAATTCAAGGTAACAAACATATCCAATCCATAAAGGACGTGCAAAAAAGGACGATAGTACGAAAAGTATAATCCGAGGAAAAGTTCATGGATTTTATTTTAGGAACGAACTGCCCACCTTAAAGGCTATTCAACGAGAAGTTAATGCAGACGCAGATGATACTTTAAATAAAATATCCATGAGAGTATTACAAAGAACTTTACATGAAATGGACTTTCGGTATGTGAAGAGAAATCGGAAAAGTTTGTTGATCGATAGAGACGAATTAGTGATATGGCGGAGAAAATATTTGCAAAAAATTCGTGATTTTAGACGACTTGGTAAAAAAATTTATTATACGGACGAAACGTGGTCATACGAAATCCAAAGTATGGCAAGACTTGAATTATTAAAAGTGCGCGACAGGCTTTCATTGAGGGACTTTCAACCGGCTTAAAAGCACCCTCGGGCAAAGGAAGACGTCTCATTATAACGCAGATTGGAAGTGATTCAGGTTTTTTACAAGATGGTTTAAATGTGTTTACCTCAATCAAAACGGGCGATTATCATGAGGATATGAATTCGGATGTGTTTGACAAGTGGTTTTCGTCTATACTGACTTTTGTAGATCCTGGTTCGGTAATTATAATGGATAATGCACCTTATCACAGCCGTCTTATGGAAAAAATACCGACTTCTGCATCTCGAAAGGCAGATATAATAGATTGGTTAAGAAGTAAAAATATAGATTTTGATGAATCCATGATAAAGGTTCAATTACTTGATATAGTGCGCGAACATAAGAGTTGATACATCAGATTTGCAGTAGACGAAATGGCACGCGAGCATGGCATCACCGTATTAAGAACTCCACCGTATCATTGTGAATTGAATCACATAAAGCTAATATAGGCACAAATAAAAAATGAGGTAGCGCAAAAGAATACAACCTTTAAATTAAAAGATGTCAAATTATTATTAGACCAAGCCATACAAAATATAACCGCTTCCAACTGGCAGTCATGCATTAAACATACACAGAAAGAACAAGATAAAATGTGGGACGTAGACACGCGTGTTGATGTTCTTATAGAGCCCATTATCATTACTCCAGGAGAAGACAGTAGTGATAGTGAATTAACAACAGGAAGTGATTCAGAATAAAAATATTTCTTTAAAATAATAACTAATAGGTACAGTTCTAGAGATTTTTTGTTGCTACATTCGGAGACTACCTGTGAGATCCTTCGTCCTACCTGGTTATAATTTTCTAAGTAGGTATGTACCTAATAACTATATTATTATTATTATGGCAAGTTTGTTTTTCACAATTGTAGTATAGATTAGGTTGCTGGGTCTAGAATTATTATTTTCTGTAAAGAAGTTGGTATTTATATGTTAATATGGATTTTATTTAAAAAAAAAAAAAAAAATTGTACATTCTACCGATCTCAAAGTCGATCACAAAGCGACTAAGTTATTTCGAAACTATTACCTATTTACAAATTTATTCACATTTACTTAAAACTCTCATGTAGAAATTGATTGTAAATAAAAGTTCAAAAGAAAAAACAAGGTTGTTTCGGGAATTCTATTATTTCCATTTTAATCGTATTTAATTGGAAATTTCCAGGTATTATATTTGTGTTCTTGGAAATTGATCAATTTGAATGCTACGTTTAGTTTAAAACGCATATTATGACTAACGAGGGTTTTTTAAAAGGTTAATCTGACAATTCATCTACAGTTTGATGTCTTAACGGTGGAAAATTTTATAAAAAGCAGTGGAAGATATTCTATTGGGGAAATGCAAGGCGATACAATAGTTATTAGTTATTCTTACGTTTACTACTAAAAGTTTCGTTTATATTTTTAAGTTATTTTCTTTCTTGTTTGTTATGAATTTAAGATATTTATAAATAATAGGTTTTGTTTATTACAAATTATTACGAACCAGAAGTATATTCGTGACATTTCATTATTATAAGGGAGAAAGTTTTGCATTTAAAATATACCTAATATAATTTAGCACCTCGACACTGTAAGGTACAAAAGGACGGCCTAAGTAAGTATAATTTAGCATTTGAGATGTTGTAAAATAAACATGTACATATTTCTTAAATTAAAAATAATATAAATGAATGAAAGTATTGTGTGTATATCTGGCTTACACAATTAATTGTTAAGACGTAATATTTTGAATACAATATTTTTACATAACATTTTAACAAAATATATTTAACATAAATTAACAATTTTACCGTTGACGCAAAAATATTTTTATGTGCAAGTTTCCTATTATTTTCCTTATTTTAAAAATATACACGCCACCATTGAATTACACGCGTCTCTCATCTCGGACCCCTCGAGGATCTATCATTTATAAGCGATAACCTGACAATCCTATTGAATTTCGACTATAGGTATACTAGAATATGGAGCAGTTAATTGGGAATTTACGAAATCTAACCTAGCATTAAGATATTTTATGTTATCTAGTCCTAAAAGACCATCGAAACTTCTATAAAAATCAAAAAGATGGAACTTAATCTTACCTTCCTGATTAAATTCTGAAAAAATGGGGATTTCTGCACAAAAGTCCTTCTTTATACATTAAAATACTGCGGAAACAACAAAGATTTAGAGGAACCTGTAACTACCAGTAACTTTAATGGAGGATGATGAATCTGAATATATGATAGTTCTCTTTTATTTGTGGAAAAATTTAATTCTATTAAGTCAGCTGGTTTTGAAAGATGCTGTCTTGAAAATTTTGATGATGCTCTTCATTAACAATATCATAAGCTTGTTGATGAGAAGTCTGAGGAGTATATGTATATAATGCTTTTAATGGCACACTAAATTATTCTAATTTTTCTTTTTCTGTTTCTCAATTTAATCTGTCTGTACCAGGGGCGGCTGGTCCTATGAGGCAGGTGAGGCAGTGCCTCACCAGTATCAATCGACTATTTACGTTCTTTAACTACAATTTAACTTTTTGGAATTTTCTAAATAACTTTATTTTCATTATGATAAAAAATTAAAATATGTACACCCCTGATGTCTTATCTTTGTATATTTCTTCATAATCTACGGGCCGGACAAGGGACAAGCTTAAACCACAAAATATTAAATAAACAACGGCTCCATTTTCCGCGCCAGCTTCTAATATATCATCTGCGCATCTCATTCTCTCTTTAAAAATTATAGCCGCCGAGGCAAGCCTCACGGCATTGCTCTGTCTGACATATTAGACATCACATTATCTAGCGAAATTCAACATGATTTATTTATTTTCTGCCCACGATTTCACCGAACAAGAGAGGAATGCCGCTCTGGTTTGGTGTAGTTCTTTTAATTAGCAGCGTTGCCGTTTGGGTACAAAGGTACCCAATTCGCTACATTTTTTCCCTCGGGGTATAAAAGTACATTTTAAATAAAACATAGATTTTTATTTGAAAATTGTAACAACATTGTTA
Organism: Diabrotica undecimpunctata; assembly: GCF_040954645.1. Classification (NCBI taxonomy): domain Eukaryota; kingdom Metazoa; phylum Arthropoda; class Insecta; order Coleoptera; family Chrysomelidae; genus Diabrotica; species Diabrotica undecimpunctata. Next base: position 83,213,185 of record NC_092811.1, on the reverse strand, counting down.
TGTTGTAGTAGAGTATTTTCCTTTAGTAGATGGTACTATACATATTGTTCTATTGTTTTCCGATTTAACAAAAAATATTTTTTTTCTATGCATTTACCAGATTGGCAACATTGGTACATTTTGGAACATTTCTGCAAAATTGTTGTAGTAAGAGTAAGTAGTAGTTAAATTACTTCCTGTTGACCTCTTTGTGCGGCAGGATCACGTTTGACGTATCTCGTGTTGTTTTTCATTAAAAAAACGGTAAGATTACATGTTATATAATAAGTGCAGTGCAATTCTAATTAAGTTTTTTTAATAATTTTGGTGGGTTTGTTTTTGTCTGCAGGATTTTCGGTTTTAGTGAAAAATGGATTTAGCACCGAGCACTTCGTCACAACTTTCCCAGGTAAATGTAAATATTCGTAATACTTGTGATCTCGTAAATTTTTTAGTCAATCAGCAGAATTTTTCAAGTCATTCATATGAAGATAAATTATATATAGTTAAAGTCGTAAAACGACCTATTCCAGATTTAAGTAAACATCTTGTTTCTATCGGTGGCGTCGGAAAACCAAATCGGGGATTTCAAAATGCATGGTACGAAAAGTTTGACTGGCTTACGGGTAGTATAACATTAAATAAATTGTTTTGTTGGCCATGCATTTTATTTGCCACAGCTAATACTAGCGAGAGAGTCGACAGATTCACTTACCTCGGAACTACCCTCAACGTACAATGGGACTACGCTCAAGAGATTAGATCCAGAATTGAAATGGCACTTCTTCTTCTTCAGTGCCTTATCCGGTCCGGATATTGGCGATCATCAAGGCTATCATGGTTTTGTTGACTGCTCTGCGAAACAGCTCCGCTGAGGTCATCCCAAACCATTGTCGGAGATTTTTCAACCACGAGATACGACGGCGTCCCGGTCCTCTTCTGCCAAATACTTTACCCTGCATAACAAGTTGAAGAATTCGATATTTTTCTTCGTTCCGCATCACTTGGCCGAGGTACTCAAGCTTACGTTGTTTAATTAAATTAAGCACTTCTTTTTCTTTTGTCATGCGCTGAAATGGCACGGTCTACATTTATTAAGTTGAGATCCTTGCTGTGCTGCAGTGATCTCAGTTTGGGAACCAAGATGCGAATAGTGAGGTGCTACGTTCTTCCAGTGTTACTGTATGGAGTTGAAGCCTGGACACTGACGCAAGCCACTGAAAAACGAATCGAAGCCTTCGAGATGTGGATATACAGGATACTAAAAATATCTTATGTGGACCATGTCACCAACGTTGAGGTCCTACAGCGCATGACAAAAGAAAAAGAAGTGCTTAATTTAATTAAACAACGCAAGCTTGAGTACCTCGGCCACGTGATGCGGAACGAAGAAAAATATCGAATTCTTCAACTTGTTATGCAGGGTAAAGTATTTGGCAGAAGAGGACCGGGACGCCGTCGTATCTCGTGGTTGAAAAATCTCCGACAATGGTTTGGGATGACCTCAGCGGAGCTGTTTCGCAGAGCAGTCAACAAAACCATGATAGCCTTGATGATCGCCAACATCCGGACCGGATAAGGCACTGAAGAAGAAGAATACTAGCGACAAAGTTTGGTTCAAAAGTGGTTATACTGATTTGAAAAATTTGTCTCGGAGTCTATTGTTACACAATAAAAGTTCTCAACATATTACATCGAATTGCAAGCTTACTCTTATGAGAAAACAAAAGCAAAATATCGCCACAGCACTAGACAATTCGCGTAAAATAGATATTGAAAATTTCAATGCTAGGGTTAAAGAAAATCGGCAAATTTTAAAAAGCCTTATAGATATTACGTTACACCTCTGTATGCAAGAGTTACCGTTTAGGGGGCATGATGAATCTAATGAATCTTTAAATCGCGGGAATTTAAAAGAGCTAGTTGTTCTTGTTAGTAAATTTGACACTAATTTAAAAACATTTTTAGAACATGATAATGACTCTAGATCAGTTTTTTCTGGGACATCTAAAACCATACAAAATGAATTAATCGATTCAATTGCTTTTGTTATAAATAAAAAAATTGAGGAAGAAATTTCAAAATCATTATTCTTTTCCTGGTAGGTGGATGAGACTACTGATATAAGCTGCCATTCACAACTATCCGTTATTTTTCGATACGTAATAAACGATAAACCAGTCGAACGATTCATGGGAGGCAAAAATTAAATCTATAGCGCCTCAAGCCTTGTTCATTCATTGCTATGCACATGTATTTAATTTAGTTTTAAGTAACGCATGCAGTTCAATTCAACAAGTTAAAGTTTTTTTCTCAACCTTATCCGGTTTTTCTTCATATTTTTCTAAATCTACAAAGCGTACCCAAGTGTTAGAACACATTGGAGGAAATCGTATACCTTCTAATGTAGCAACTCGCTGGAATTTTACTTCACGCGCAGTTCTCACAGTTACCTAATAATAATAAGGATAAATTACTTGAGACCTTTGATTTTATTATTAATAGTCGCGATTTTGATGCATTTGATATGGCAAAAATCTCAATTGAAAAATCATTTATAAAATCACAGGATGAGAACGTTTTTATAGACGATGTAATAGATCATTTTGCAGAACAGAAGTCTCGCAGAATTCCTTTAATTTATAAAAAACTTTAAATTTTAGAACTCAGTTTTCCTTTTAGAATTTATATTTTTTGAAATTTTTCTAAAATAATTATAATTTTTAAAAATCGTGAAATAAAAAACCAAAAAACAAAATTTAACCCTTTGTTTAAGTTTATTTAACGTAAACGGCCTCACGTTATGATGTCACAAAATCGACCTTCCGACTAACATCTTACGACGAGAACGATCAATGGAGATATGCTAGACCGAAGCTTCAACTGAAGGGATATGTGAGAGCGTGAAGAAGATGGCACTAGATTAGCAGTCGCCATTTATAACACTTACTAACAAATCTCCCAGATAAAAAATACCTACTAACCCCCAAAAAAAATATAAAAATCCCAAAAAACTTAATAAAAAATATAAAGATTCAAAAAAAATATAAAATAATAAAAAATTCACAAAAAAATTATAAAAATAAAAAAAGGCCACGGGAGAGGCCACCTAGATCCTTGAGGCTACAACTTGGCCGCTAACCAAGGTGCAGGCTCAAGGATTAGAGCTCCCTCGTTTTTCGTTCGCTTTTATCTCACGATACGAGATTTCATGATAAACCGGAGTAAGTCGCTTAACGACACCTTGGGTATCATTTAAGTTACATTTATGAGCACCCTATTACACATGGTGCTCATAAATACAGCTCAATCGCGGACTTTTTCAAAAAGCCGTCAGCCCTTATGTTGCACCTTCAGTGCACATAAGGGAGGGTGGAGGAGGGCTTAGGAGAGCTTTGAGGTGAGGATGACTTTTGTTGATCCGCGCGCGTATCGTCAGAAGTCCTTCTCACGCCAAGTCATTGTTTGCTGGCGCGAGCAATGCCTCCTTAGCCGGGTATGACTGGAGCAAAGAGAAGCTAACCATAATAATAATAATTTTCCTTAAGTGTAGTGTGCCTCACCATCTTGTACTATCACGAGCCGCCCCTGGTCTGTACTTAGTACTATTCAGGACTTTTCTAGTTTATCTAGTCCCGAAAAAAGGCAATTAGAGAATATGATCTCTAAATTTGTATATCTTTCATCAACGGACAAGTTGGGTCGTACCTCCTTAATATCTCATACTATTGAGGTGGGAGATACCACACCTTTTAGACAATATCAGGTTGACTTAGAAAAGGAAATTGATTCCATGTTAGAGTTGAAAATCATTGAACCTTCTACGTGTTCTTACTGTAGTCCGTTGTGGTTAACAAAGAAAACAAAGAAAAAGATGGATCTTTTAGGGTCTGCTTCAATGGTCGAAAGTTGAATAGTATCACTTCAAATCGGGATGCTTATCCTATTCCCCAAATAGATATATATATATATATATATATATATATATATATATATATATATATATATATATATATATATATATATATATATATATATATGTATACATATATATATATATATATATATATATATATATATATATATATATATATATATATATGTTATTTGTTAATTTCACTATCATCTTTTGTTTATTTGGTTTGCCATGTTGGAAAGAATGTTGTGATTTTTTGTGTTTAGATTTAGTCACTTTATTGGTCATAGTAATACTTTATTTTTTTATTTTAACTAATATCCTGCTGTACTATATGGGATGATTCTGAAATCAGTTATTAGGAATTCATTTATATAATTTGTAGGTATTTTTTTTTGTATACTCTTACGTCATATGGACTAATTTGCCTGTGTGTATTTGATTGAATATGTGGGTTCGAAGTTGTTGTTCAAAAAGTTGGCCACTGTTGGTCAATGGATTTCGTAGCTCCTAATTTTCATGGAAAAAAATATACAGATGATTGGGCAGTAAGATGTTTTATTCATAATTAGCTAACCATCTTCAATTTGAATTCTAATAATTTTAGTTTTAATCTTGAGACTTTCCAGACTATGTTCAATTATAATATTACAAAAGATTTCCTTTAGCTGACTTCTTAGTCTCACTTATGTTAAGTTATTCTTGTCATTGCTACCGCTATGGGTAGCATACTTAGATTGCTTTTCTGAAATTAGTTATTTATATGCAACAAAATTAGTTATTTGAGGAATATGCTAAATGGGGGCTTACTGTAAACATAAGCAAAACAGAATATTTAAAAATTGGAGGAAATACCACAGATCTGAGGCTTGAAAACGCAGTCATAAAAGGCTGCAACCAGTATAAATATCTAGGAAGCATCATATCAGCAGATGGCAGAGTTAAGATAGATGTACAAAACCGAATAACCCAAGGGAAAAAATGCATCCGAATGTGGTCTAATAAAATAAAGATGCATACCAAACTTCGCGTATACAGAGCAATTGTAGAACCAATTACCACATATGGTGCCGAATGTTGGACGATGACAAAGAATGAACGAGATAAAGTAGACGTTGTGGAAATGGATTATCTTAGAAGGTCATGTCGAGTATCGAGAATGGAAAGAATCAGGAATGAGGAAATACGAAACCGTGCAGGAATTAGAGATACTCTTTCAGATAGAATACAAGGAAGGCAATTACAATGGTATGGTCACGTGATGAGAATGGAGGAGGAGCGGTGGCCAAAGAAAGCCTTAATGTATGTTCCGCCAGAAAGAAGGAAAAGGGGAAGACCACCAAATTCCTGGAGAAGAGAAATTACAAAAACAATGCAATCTAGAGGCTTAGAAGAGGGAGATTGGAGAGATAGGAAAATATGGAGGCTGAAATGCGGGAAGCGGCAATCGCCGTAGGACCCCCGTTATATGATGATGATGATGATGAGTTATTTATATTTTGGGTCAACAAATGATCGTTTACAGATACATTCACTTTTTTCCTTAGGCATTCACTTATTGATTTTGAATATAGAACTAGAACATATCTTGTTCTCCCTTAGTAACGCCAGAATGAATCATTAATTTGCAGCTTCTACAGAAATTGGTCTGTTCTTTCTTGATGTTTTGTTTACTGATTATTACTTATTTATTACTTACTTCTTTAACTATTACTATTTAGATATTTTGGGTATAGTTATTATTGGCATTGCCATGTAGCTCCCTTATGTCTGATATTCTTATAAATCTGTTGTAGCTACCTGCTATAGTTTAGTGAATATCAGCATAAGTTAATTTGTTTTGATGTTGATTTAGATTCAATGATTTAGTCTATGAATATTGTGGTTTATGCACATATTACCGAATGTGGGTATATTTTGACCTAATATATTTGGATTATTTGATTATAATGTGAATTGGTTGCCCATTTGCCTGGTCGATTATACCTTTGGATATGCTACTCTATAAATTTGTTGTCCACTGGTTGATCAATTTTGGATTTAGTGCCCAATTAAACACTTAAATTAGTTTATATTATATATTTGGCATTTTTTTTATTGTTACTTTTTGGATTATTTGATTAGAGTAGGAAATTGGTGACTCATTTCGTCCTGGTTGATTATATCTTTAGATATGTTATTCTATAAATCTGTTGTTTACTGGTTGATCAATTTTGGATTTAATGCCCAGTTTAATACTTAAATTGGTCTATATATGTTTGGAATTTTTATTGTTACTTATAATTTGTGAATCATATGTTACATTATTTTGATATGTATGAATTGAGTATTTGTCTTTACGACTATTTTAGGCTACATGAAAGCCTTACTGTAGTTTATGTACTTTAGATAGTATGCGACTTGTAAGTCACTTAGTAATATTTGGATATCTTTAGATGTCTCCTTCTTTCTACATCATTCATAATCTGTGGTTAATTGCAATCTTGCGAATCGATGTAGATTGTTCGGAAGTTGGATTAAGTGTATTTTAGCCACGCTTGTCAACCTAGTGCCATGGCTAAAAAAATTGTAGTTTTAGATTTATTTGTATCCTTTGCTTGTACTGTAATGATGGAAACTTTGGCCAACCAACAGTTAAGCGTCTGTTCGAGCTATTGTCATAACTCACGGTTCATACCTAGTCTGTGATTTTCGTTAGGTATATGCAAAAAAAATTTCTTGTTTAAAATTCTTTTTTTTTTCCGTGTAAGAGGGGATTGTAACGAGTCCGTCACTTTAATAATTCTTTAATCACTTTTAAATAAAAATTTTAAATCCATATTCTATTAATATTTGTTAATTTTTAATTTCTAAGTTGGTATTAAACAGCGACTCAAAGCGGTAGTTTTGGCAGACATGCTCATCCGACTGGCAATTAGCGCTCACACTGGTTCATTTTTGAGAAGATAAGTTGGGTTAACTAAAAAGTAGGCGGCGGGAGCAGTGCTAAATTTGTTTTAAGAATAGTATTTTTTTTGGGAAGAAGAAAATATGAAAGAGTTTTAGTTATTTTGTTGTGTATACCGTTTGATTTATAGCCACTCGTAGCCGGTAAGTGGATCCACTGATCGATAAAAAGTATAAAAACCATCAGGCATTTTGATTTCTATAATATCGTCATTTTTCCTTAATGTAACAAAAATATGTATGTGCAATGTAATAAAAGTATTTGCCAATTTGCATGCCCTACAGAGACCGTAAAATGAGAAAATTAATGACAATAGAAGGGAAACAGAATCTACTAATGAACAAGACTTGACTATAAAAACCAACCTTCAAGTGATGTATATATATATATATATATATATATATATATATATATATATATATATATATATATATATATATATATATATATATATATATATATATGAATAATGTAAATGAAGTAACAGACTAGAAGTTGTTCTAAGATGTGATTGGGCGCCAGGAAAATATTAACATATACCTTCCACTTTATCTTGTAAAGCTGTATAACCCTATTGCTGAAATGAAAAGGAAAACAGGTATTAATTGAAATATTTAGTCTTCACAACAAATTTAATACCTATCCAAATATATACAGTGTAATACTTTATACTACCCACCACCATTCATGTACAGTCAACCTAGTTACTTATATACTAAAAAAATTCCCTGGTTATACACAATTGATCCTTGATTATCTAAATTTGCAAATAATAAAATATAAGAAAAAATTTAATGATTCTACCTAAAAAGGTAATTTACTTGCCTACTAGATATGTAACTCTGTACTTCGACTTTTAATTATATGTATTTATAAAGTAATAAGGACACTATCCTGAAGGGATATATACCCAAAGTTTTAAATATATAATAATAAAATATCAATAACGAACTCTCTGATTAAATGGTTTTAAACATTTCTAATCTTGACAGCATTATTACCTTCTCCAAATCTGCACAGTATGTTACACTAGTTGTATCAGTGCTGTTGTAGTCTTTTTTGGTATCTTTACGATATTTTGCACGTGATTTTGTGGCTCTTTCTAGGTGATACTTCCATTCTGTGCATCCATCACATTCATTCTCAATGGTATCTTTTTTATGGCTTGGATTGTGCAAGTTGAAAGTTTAACAAACTTCGCATTCTTTATGTCCGAATTTTACACAATAGAAATATTAAATTGATTTGCCACAACCCTGTATTTTTCGTATGAACATGGAGTTTCTCGATTTCTTAAAATGTAATCTTTATGCATCAAAGAAAAGTTAAGATTGCTGGGTAAGTAAATTCCATGAGGAGCATGTTCTCTCTAAATTGACGGCTTGTAGGTCATAATATGGTCACGAATTATTTGGTCATTTAGTTTGTTATGTGTAGTACCATCACTATCCTGAAGGTATATGTATGTAACTTCTTTCTCTTATATGGTTCAACACTGGATTCTGTTGTTCTTTGTTTCACAGAATATGTTGAAATACGGTGCAGTATGAAAGCTTTTCTCTCTTTGAAAGATTCCAGTTTCCAGAATTCTTCATTTAAAACTAATCGTCTATCTTCTGGAATTTTGCCAAAACATTTTAGTCTGCACTTATTTTCTGAGCAACTATGTTTGACAGAATAATTTTCTACCATTCTACGAAATTTTAGTTTTTTATTTTGGGGGTTTGGTTGGTCACCGAAATTTTTCTTATGACGCTACCTCCATTTTGAGTCCTTAAAATGTGTGAGAAACTGTGTCGGAATAGGGCCCGGGGGGGCGGGGTTTTAACCCCCCCGGGTGCGCCACTGGGTTTGGGCAATGTAGAGCGTATCTTTTATTTGTGCTAAATTGGCATGAGTAGAGGAAACATCTGTTTGATACCCTCTAAGGCACTCATAGAATCTGATATGATAAGAAAATTTATATCTTTGCGGATACATAGATTTAATGCGTTGCAGTTCTCCAGTATATATGCTACACTCAGTGACTAAGCCGGTGACAGAGGTACTGTCTTCGTAAATAGCTGCAGTAGCTACACCATTGTTGCTTTCGGAGGCGCCAGTATCAATTAGTTTGAAATCAGGATATCATCTAGAGATGGTAGAGTGAAATTGTTGTTTAATTTCAGAGGGATTGTGTGAATGCTTGGGATAGCTGAGTAAGGTAAAATCCACTTTTGGTATTTGAACTTTCGAGGGAGGAGACTGGCATCTGTTTGCAGCAGTGGCCCTCAACTGATATGTATCATATTCAAATCGATTTATGCGTTCGTTGAAAGGTAAGTTTCTACGGGAGTAATTTGAAAAGAAATTTGGAAAATTTTTCTTATTAAGTTTTTTTATGAAGGGGTTTTCATTTTCATTTGTACTGAGATATTTATTAGCATAACACATTGAAAAATATTGCCTTCTAAGTAGTAGAGGTTCTCCGGTTAAGACTTGAAGGCTGCTAATTGGCGTGGTTCTGAAAGCTCCGAAAACTATGCGTAATGCTATGGATTGGATGATTTACAGTTTGTTCAATTGAGTTTTAGTAGCATATACATCCGTAATCTAGTTTGCTTCTAATTAGAGCTTGATATAATAGAAGAAGAATAATTATTGTGTCTGCACCCCATTTGTAATTAGAAAGGACTTTTCTTCTTCTTCTTCAAGTGCCCTCTCCGCTACGGAGTTTGGCAATCATCATTGCTATTCGTATCTTTGAAGCTGTTGCTCTAAATAATTGGTTAGATGTGCACTGGAACCAGTCTCTTAAATTGCGCAGCCAAGATATACGTCGTCTCCCCACGCTTTGTTTGCCCTGAATCTTTCCTTGGATAATTAACTTTCCCTCTCATCACATGACCAAGATATTCCAACTTTCTTCTCTTGATGGTGATCAACAGCTCCCGTTCTTTGTTCATTCTTCGAAGAACTACACTATTTGTTACTTTGTCTGTCCAAGGTACAGTAGACTCCCTCTATAACGAGAACTGAAATGGAAGACTAATTACCTCGTTATAAGCCGATCTCGTTACATCAGACAACAATAATACTGCGCATATATATGAATGTGTAGTTTTCTAAAACATTAACTTCCTACAGTGAAGCCATTCGGAGCAATATAAGATGCTAATAAATATTGTTTGAATGGCGTTTTTAAAAAAAAGTTGTTTGCTTTTATTGTCAATGAAATAGGTTAAAACAAAAAGAGTTGTTTACTTTTATTGTCAATGATATTCGTTAAAACAAAAAATCTGTACTTACATTTTTTTCCAACTGCATAATGTATAAAGCGTATTTTGAAGGATAACATAAAATATTGCTTCTGCAATTGAAAGAAGTCTGTCATTTTTAACTGCTTTAAATTGTCCAGTATTATTCTATCTATAATCTTTGCTAAAGATGTGAAACAGTTGTATTTATTGTAAAGAAGTTTATTGCGGGGCAGTTAAAAGGGTATTTATTTATAACCACGCTATAAAATATATTATATTTATAACCATGCTATAAATTTGCCTCACTATAGAGGGTTATAGTTCAATAGAAATTTCACGGGACATCTAATGTACCTCGTTATAAGCGAAACCTCGTAATAACCGTTATAGAGGGAGTATACTATATTTTCAAAATTCTTCTGTATATCAACATTTCGAAGGCCTCTAGTTTATCGGTATTGTTCTTGTTTAAAGTCCAAGTCTCTACTCCGTACAGCAGTATCGAGAAGATGTAGCATCTAATCTAAGAAAGGACTTTTACAAGGTTTATTCTCTGTTGACATGATTTAATTAATTCATTTATATGCGATGTCCATTTGAGTTGAGAGTAGAATGTCATTCCCAAGAATTTGATTTCATTGAAGAGTGTGTCAGTTTAGTGTTAAATTTAAGTTATGTTGTGTTTTCCTCTTGTCAAATATTATTACTTTAGTTTTTTCCGTTGAAAATCTTAATCCTATATCCAATGACCACCCTTCCAATTTATTTAATGTGTTTTGTAATATTGATGCAGCTGATTTTAAGTTTTTACTCCTCATATATATTACAAGATCGTCCGCATAAAGATTTGCTTTTACTGGAAGTAACAAATTGTTAGATACGTTGTTTGTAGCTATTAAAAACGGTAGCGGGCTTAATACAGATCTTTGAGGGATGCCATTTTCCAATGACCTCGTAGTTGATATGACACAGGTTGTTTTAACTTTTATACATCTCTTCTCCAGGAAGTTTTTGGTGAAGACTAGGAATTTGTCATCCATTTTCCAACTTTTCATTGTTGTTACAATGTATATCCACGTGGTGTTGAATGCTTTTGTTATATCGAAGAAAATTGCTATTAATTTTTGTTTATGTATAAAGGCTTCATTTCATATTCTAATGCTCTGATATTATCTATTGTAGACCGTTCTGATCTGTATCCACTTTGGATGGATTTAAGGAGATTTTTCTTTTTTAAGTACCATTTTAATCTTTTACTTAGCTTTTACATTAGTTTACAAATGCTACAGGTAAGAGATAATTGGTCGATACCAGGAAAAAAAGTTTTTTGGTTTATTATCTTTTAAAAATGGTATAATTGCTTCGCACCATAGAGATGGAAATTTATGGGTCGCGTAAATTTTGTTGAAAATCTCTACTAAAACAACCCTGGCACTCTTCTTCTTCTTTGTCAACCATTTTCCATCCACTCCTGAATGTAGGTCTCTCCCAATTGCTTCCATCTTTCTCTATCTTGCGCCAATCTAATCCACTGTTTGCCTGCCATTGTTCTTATGTCATCTACCCATCCTTTTTGAGGTCCTCCCATGCTTCTTGTTGTCGTCCTTGGTCTCCATTCTAGAATTCTCCGTGTCCACCTGTTGTCATTATATCGGGCTACGTGACCTGCCCAGCGCCCTTTCATTTTTGCAATTTCTTCCACAATATCCCTAATCTTCGTTCTACGTCTTATCTCGGTGTTTCTAATTTTTTAACAGATTTTTGGGTAAGGGCTACTGTCTCCAAGCCGTAAGTACAAACTGGTAGTATGCATGTGTTATACACCTTTTTCTTTAAGTTTACAGGAATGGAGGTGTTTTTCAAGATATATGCTAATTTGCCGAAAGCGCCCCATACCAGTTGTGTTCTTCTTTTAATTTCTAATTTTCTCCGCCGGCAGACACGACGGGGAAGAATGCCTTGGCACTAATAGGTAGTTTTTCAATAAAAATTGGTGGTATATCATCAGGTCCAGGTGAGGTATTTTTGCTGTTATTAAGACTTTCATTTAATTCATCAAGTGTTATGGAAGTGTTTAGTGGGCAATCAGTATCTTTTATAGTGATATTTGATGCTTCTGTTTTTTGTTTGTTTTAAAAAAGTAGGGTGGTATTACTGATTGCTTGAATAAAATTGATAGTGTTCTACTAAAAATAGATCAGGCCGTGGAGTTGGGCTGCCTACATTGTAAAAAATGACATTCACCCTTCCCTCTATGCTATGGCATGCTGGACGAGCCATACAGTCTGTAGTCAATACCCCGAGGTATGAGCGGGAACACAAAGTGTATAAATACTCATACGCTTATGAAACGTACCTGGCGCATCATAAGAGCCATCACATTTCACTCTTTTTTCAACTTGTCTTAAGTGAAATGTCTTTAATCTTTCCTATCGGCCTCTCTTGGCTAACTCTTCCGACCCCGAATGGCTATTATGTTACGAGGGCAGACGGGTCATTATACTTCTTTCTACTACATTCTCATTCACCGAGTGATTGCCGGTATAAGCAATCCCCCACTAACTGACCAACGGCTTCGGTCGGATGAGTTAGTAAGTGGTAGGGCACTTTTTTGTCCTGGGGTTGAGAAATGGACCTCAAAGGCGGATGAACCTATATATGGTCAACGGCATAAGGATGTAGAAGATGACTAATGACCATGCAAAGCACAACCACACAATTGGCCCCCAGTCCGTGGCAGACCTTAGATGGTCAGGGGGTGCTAAGAATCCCCACGAAGAAGGCTAGGACCCACCCAAAAGTGGAAAGATTTAAAAATAAACAAATCATACAAATTGGAACCTGGAATGTCAACATTATGTTTGAAGCCGGCAAAATCCACAACACCATCCAAGAAATGAATAGACTTGACATTAGTATCCTTGGCATCAGTGAGATGAGGTGGCCTAATTCAGGAACGATGAAAATTGACAACAAGACAATATACTACTCAGGTAACAATCAAAGACAGCACTGAAATGGAGTTGGTATCATCTTAATCAAAGGTATAGAAAAATGCATTAAAAACGTGGTCTACCACTCGGATCGTATGCTACTTCTACAATTACATGGAAGTCCAATCGATATCAATATCATACAGGTATATGTTGCTCCAACAACTGATAAATCCGACACTGAAATTCTACGGAGACCTACAAGGACTAATGCAGCTTACAAAAAAACATGAAATATCGATAATAATGGGAGACCTCAATGAAAAAGTGGGAAAAGGTAGATCTGAGAATATCATTGGAGAACATGGATTAGGTCAGCGAAATGAAAGAGGCGATAGGCTGTTTCAATTTTGCCAAGAACAGAATATTACTATTATGAATACATGGTTCAAATTACCTGCACACAGACTATATACATGGAAATCGCCACAAGACAATGATAAAAATTGCGTCAGAAACCAAATAGATTATATCATGATCAACCAGAGATACCGAAATAGCATACAAAGCGCAAAAACTTACTCCGGTGCAGATGTCCCTTCCGACCACACCTTGCTCGTCGCCAAATTCAAAAACACGTTGAAAAGCATAAAAAGAAAGAAGATAGAATATAAATCAGACATGAGCTTACTCAAGGATATAGAAACGAGACAGAAGATATCACAAGAACTTAACCACGAATGTCGAGAACTTAAAAACAGACAAAAGGAAAATGATGTACCAGAAGAAGTGGCTTGTAGAAACTTGCTAAGAGATAGAAGACCTACAGAATATACATGATGATAGACTTCTCCATAAGAAAATTAAAGAAATGTGTGGGATCAGAAACGCTAGGCAGTGTGGCACAATAACAAGCACAGTTGATAGAGTCCTGACCACAATAGAAGAAATAAGCGTTGAATGGCGAACATACATACAAAACCTATTCTCAGACGATAGAACAAAAAATATTGATAGACAAACATCGAAAATAACGACTTGCCCATCTCAACATCAGAAATAAAATACGCCTTAAAAAATATGAAAACCGGAAAAGCCTCTGGACCTGACTATGTTCATAGTGAAATTATACAACTTTTGGAAGAAGACAATTTAGAACTGTTATCAAGACTCTTTAACAGTATATACAAGACTGGTATAATTCCACAAGATTGGTTAACGTCTACGTTTGTGCCTATACCCAAATCAAACTACGCAAAAAAATGTAACGACTTTCGATTAATAAGTCTCATGCTCCATATTCTGAAGCTATTTCTAAAAATTATCCATAACAGAATTTACAAAAAAAGCGAAGAAGATATGGGTCCAGAACAATTTGGCTTTCGAAACGGTATGGGAACTCGAGAAGCTTTGTTCAGTTTCATTGTTCTCATGCAAAAGTGTCGGGATCAACAAAAAGATGTCTACTTGTGCTTTATAGATTATGAAAAGGCTTTTGACAAAGTCAAACACGATCAGCTAATAGAATGCTTGCAAAAAAAGAACCTGGATCCAAACGACATTAATACAATACGTGAACTCTACTGGAACCAAAACGCCTCTGTCAGAACTGAAATGGGTGATACTGAAACCATAAACATCCAAAGAGGAGTTAGACAAGGTTGTATACTATCACCATTATTATTCAACTTGTACTCAGGGGACATCTTTGCACATGCTCTAGATGAAGCACAAGAAGGAATAAAAGCCAATGGAAAAATCGTGAACAATATCAGGTATGCCGATGATACAGTACTGATTGCTGGCAGTGAAGAAGAACTACAAATTCTGTTAACCAAAGTAGTGCGAGAAGGAGAACTATACGGCCTTAAGGTGGATGTAAAAAAAAACCAAAACAATGGTAATTTCAAAAAAACACACACCAGTTATAAACATACTAATCAACAACAATCTAGTTGAACAGGTGAAAAAGTTTAAGTATCTCGGCTGTTGGATACATGAAACCTTAGACCAAGAACAAGAGGTTAAATGTAGAATAGAACATGCAAGAAACACCTTCTTAAAGATGCGACAGTTACTCACTACCCGTAATCTTGATTTGTCAATACGATACCGCATAATAAAGTGTTATGTATATAGTGTACTATTACACGGCGTGGAAGCTTGGACGTTAACAGTGAGCTCGTTACGACGTTTAGAGAGCTTTGAGATGTGGGTATTTCGACGTATGCTGAAAATTCCATGGACCGACCACGTTAGAAATGAGGAAGTTTTAAGGCGTATGAATAGAGAACGTGAACTCAAAGAAATTGTCAAGAAGCGTAAAACGTCTTATCTTGGACACATATTTAGACACGACAGGTATAACTTCCTTCAGCTTATTATAGAAGGAAAAATAGAAGGCAGACGCGGCCCGGGTAGACGACCAATGACCTGGCTGCGCAACATCAAAGATTGGACAGGATTAGACTTTCCAAGTTTAATAAGGAGAGCCCAAAATAGGGAAAACTTTGCAGAGGTCATCGCCATCCTTCGCTAAGAAGACGGCACCTAAAGAAGAAGTGTCAATATAGTTAAATGTTTTTGAACCTTTTATTTTCTTTATTTTTTGCAATATATTCCTTATGGGATCACGGGGATTAACGACACGTAATTGGTCCAGCTCTCTATTTTTGCTTTCTTTATTAAAAATCTAGATCTGGCCCTTAAAGATCTGAAATTGTTTAAGTTATTAGGAGTATCATAATTTTTGTATGTATTGAAAGCATGTTTTGTTTGCTTTAACGCAGATGCGATTTCAATGTTCCACCAAGGAAGAGGAGACTTTGTGGTGTTTTTGGTCTTACCTATAGAATTTCTGGCTGCATCTAAAACTATGACGTTAAAAGCTGTTAGTGTAGTGTCTATATATTATCTGATATAGTGAGCATTGGTATACGCAAACTTACTAGTTTCGAGTATTTTTCCCAATCAGCTGATTTTAATTTCCACGTTTCAAATGGTGTTGTACAGGTATTTTCGTCTTTGTCATGAGTAATTATTATTGGAAAATCTCAAAAGTTTGATTTTAATTGTTTTGTTCACTTTTGATCGCTAAAAAATATTAATTTTCGTTTTACTCTATGTTTTTTTATAATTCAGAACCTCTTTTTAATAACATCATCAAAAATTTAATGTAATCGAAAATTTCCCGTAATAAAAGGTTATTCATCACATATTTTTAAAATTGTTTCTAAATATGTTGTTGGACAGTGAGATATCTACTTTTATTGCAATGCAATATATTTCCAACAGCATTTCTATGCAACGGTGAAATAAGGGATTTTTTTCAAAATGTTGGTACAATCTTTCACAAAATTACTGTTAACTAATCTAGTACTCAGTTTACAAGTTATATTCAAAATATAAATGCAGTTCTCTGAAGGATAAGAAAGTTATGAATAGTTATTCCTTTAGCAAAATATATTTTGCGCGTTTTCTAAGTTCATCGACAATAACGATATCCCACTGTTGCTTTGAGGTATTGACATAATTTTATTTTGAAACATTCAACTGGTGGAAGTAGTATGTAAAATCGGTTTCAAGTTCGATGCTGTAACAGTGATAGTGTGTTTGTTTTTTTGGTTAATAAAACAACTTAGTTAAAATATTGTCTTTATTTATTAATCAAAAATACATTTTTTTTTTATAAAATTAGGAAACTACAAGTATTGCCAAGAAATATTCATCATAAATCTCCAAATGATATAAATGAAGGTAACTCGCCCAATGTCGGTCTTGTTTTAAAACTAATTGGATGATTTGAATCGACTTCAACAGAAGATTCAGAATTTTCACTCTTTTGTACATTTTCTTTGTTTTTATCTGAATAATATCTGGTATTAACTACTGATTCTATCTCAGTATTTTCTTCATTTTTATTAACTAGTGCTACTGATCGATCTTTAGATGTTGTGGCATTTTCATTAATATGTTTGGAAGATTTCTTGGCAAATTTATTCTTATTGAAAACAGAATATTTTCTTACCATTCTACCATGTGGATAGGAACACCTCGGCTTATGGCAAGTGCCTTTCTTCTCAAAATCTGGACACAAAAATTGGTGACGTTTGTCACACTGGAAAAAATATATTAATAACTGATTTCTTAACAAAGAATAACTTATTAATATATACAAAATTTTGTAAATGATAGAGGAGACCGTTAAACCTTGACCATGGCGTACCTTGCGCCACAGTCAATATCCGACTAGTGCCGCTAAGGATACCTAAGTAGCCATGCCACGTCCGTACTGCGATTTACGGGGTTATATGACCCTTCGTCGGAAATTTTATTGTTTTTGTGAGCAAAAGTAAAGATTTTCAAGTATGGTTAAGTGTGGTTGGATTGTGCAAAACAGTATCAATATTAATCAGTGGCAAATTGAGTAGTAGTCTGTCTCTTGGTAAGTGAAAAGAGCACAATATCTTTATCATTTAGTGAAAGGTGTAGTGTGGTAGGTAGCCATTTTTGTTTATTTTTGCATACTCGTGTACCTTGAAGCCAAGCTGCATCTTGTAATTTGAACCGGCCCAGAGTGCAATCGGTTGCAGTGATTTTGGATTGTTATAGATTGAGCTTCATCATGCCACGAAGCAAAACAATTATCAAGAGGGAACCCAACTAATAAATGCTGATGCGTTGCAAAATACAATCGAAGCTATAAATAATGAAGACCTCGACAAGAGAATGACGTTTAGAGAGGAGGAAAACGGTATTAAAAGTGAGGTCTACAATAACTAGGCACTTAAAAAAATACAAGGAAAGTGGGGCCGTTAAATTTGAATATTCTGAAAACTATGCGGTAAAACAAGTATTCAGCGATACCGAAGAGCAGAGCCTTGTTACGTATATCCAAAATGTCGCTAAAATACAATACGATCTGACAAAAAAAATAGTCAGAATTTTGGCTTTCAATTTCGCACAGGCTAATCAAAAAAATACCCAGAAACATGGCTGGAGGAAGAAATGGCTGGGGAAGAATGGATGCGAGCATTTTTAAAGGGACATTCTGACAAGATTTCGATTCGAAAGCCAGAAGCCACAAGTTTCAGCCGTGCCACGAGCTTCAATCGCCACAACGTGGACTGATTATTTTTTTTTAAACATAAAAGACGTTCATAAACGTTTTGGGCCAATTCCACCGGAACGGATTTGGAATACTAACGAAACAGGAATGAGCACTGTCCAAAACTAATCAAAATAGTCGGACCTAAGGGGATGAAACAAATCGGTACTGCAACGTCTGCTGAATGAGGGCAGCTGGTAAAGATGATAACAGCAATTAATGCAATAGAGAACGCAGTTCAAGCGGTTGAAGCGTGGTTAATTAACAATGCAGGGAAAACATTCGATATATACACAGTTGCTAAAGCTCTTGGAGCGGCTTACCCACGAGCATTTACGTCCAGCAATATTATTTCTGGATTCCGTAAATCTGGAATCTACCCCTTTAACGAAGGGGTGTTTTGAGATGACGATTTCTTAGCTTCCTATCTCACTGATCGCTCGACAACTTCACCCCTTTCAGGTTCAGTAGACACCACATCAGAAGTAGGGACTTCAAGTGAAACAGCCAATTCTGTTGTTTCTCCCGAAGTGCGTTAAGATAATACAAGCCAGACGTCTGTTACTGTTGCAGGACTTTCAGGTGAAGAGCATACCCACTCCTCATGTTTTTGTTTCAGTTGTGTGAACTTCAAGTGATACAAGTCATTCAGTTCCTGTTTTTGCATCAGGTGCAACATGTAATACAAGTAATTCTACTCACGAAAGTAAAGAAACTGAATTTCTATTGATTCCTACAGGAAAACAAACGTGTTAAAAGATTTATAACCCCGTAACAAGTTCAGCCTTACCCTAGGGCAGAGGCAAGGAAAAGGAAAGCTGGTGGAAGAAAACCAGGTAAAACCATGATAGCTACAGACACTCCAGAGAAAAATGTTATAAAAGAAGAAAAAGAAAAAGCATGAGCAATAAATAACAATATTTACAAAAGCCAAAGTCTGGAGAAAAGAAGGTAAGACGGCAAGCAAAAAACAGAAATTTATTGACTCGTCTTCTGATACAGAAGATGAAGTATTATCAATTGCTTTTAGTGGTAGTGAAGACAGTGTAAACGAAGAATGCGTTAACTGTAGTAACTCAAAGGTTTCTGTAGTGGATAAAAATGGTACAGGTGCATCTATTGTGGCCGATGTCACTATCTATGTGACGGGGTTGAAGGAAGTGCTTGGAAGACACATGTTTGTGACTTCCGCTATGTTTAATTGTTTAAGCTAACTTTGTTACAGGGAACATAATATTCGCCTTTATCAATAAAACCGTTATTTCACCTTTGTTACCTTTTTCTAAACATCTCAAGATACAAGACGATTGTCTCAAGGTACACAAGCATCATTAACCTTGGTCCAAGGTACATATAATTCTTCAAAATTTATAAAAAAAAACTAATATAGAATTTAATTTTTATAAATTCTTTCTCGATGTAAGAAAAGGTACTGTCTTTACCATGAATGCTTAATAATGGCAACAATCAATAAACTGGGTATTTTAATCTATGTAACGCGGTTGAAGGAAGTGCTTGGAAGACACATGTTTGTGACTTCCGCTATGTTTAATTGTTTAAGCTAACTTTGTTACAGGGAACATAATATTCTCCTTTGTCAATAAAACCATTATTTCACCTTTGTTACCTTTTTCTAAACATCTCAAGGTACAAGACGTTTGTCTCAAGGTACACAAGCATCATCAACCTTGGTCCATGGTGCACATAATTTTTCAAAATTTATAAAAAACAACTAATATAGAATTAAATTTTTATAAAACCTTTCTCGATGTAAGAAAAAGTACTGTCTTTACCATGAATGCTTAATAATGGCAACAATCAATAAACTGGGCATTTAATGGAGTAATACCCAAAAAGTGGTTTAATGTACAACGGTCTCCCCTACATATGAAGATCACAAAATAGCTAATTCTTAAATAAATTTAATACGATCACTGAATAAATGTGTAATTGGCAATAATGTATGATGTGATTTCAATTCATAACTTGAAAAAAATCTAATCATTAATATAAATCTAGAAGAAAAAAGAGCAAGTTGAAATTTTGTATATAACGCTTCTAATACAAGTTTGTAGCAACTTTTAAAACACTGCGGATTTTCATAAAAGCTTATAGTAGGAGAGTACTTTGTGAAAAGCCAAATATTCTTTCTAATGGTTATACTTTTTAAGGCACTCTATGAAAAATTATTTAAGTCCAAGCCCGTTTCAGTTTGTTTTTTTTTTGACAGAACTTAAATATTTTTGAAAAGGTATAAGCATAAATTACAAGATGACAATATAACGAGCATCAGAAAACGCCATGAAAATACTGGTAAATGCATCGTTGTTTAACATGTTGGAACTAGTAATGGGTTTGTTGAAGATGCTGGACAGTTATTTTCCACCAAATCGAAGAGTGCAGACTATCATGATTTGATGGGTACCTAAGGAATCTTTTAAAAATGGGTCTGAGAAAATCTCGTACCAATGTTGGAGAAACCATCTATAATTATTATGGATAATGCCTCATACTCATAAGTCTCTGGTAGAAAAATTACCCCAACCTTCGTGGACAAAATCTCAGTTAAAACAATGGTTATAAGAATTTTGAAAAAGATTCCTGAAAAACAGAACTATTAAGTCTATGTCATCTGAAGGAGACACAAAAGATGATCGGGTAAAGCTTATCATACATACATATACAGAAGAGAAAACACTAGTTACAGGTATAGCAAATAATTCAGATGATGAAGCCTGGTCCAATGAAGAGGACAAATGATTTTCCTTTTTTAACACAAATATATCCGAATTATATGTGTAGATCTTTTGTTTGTCTTTCCAGTTACATGTAGTTTATAATTTCGTTTTGATGTGATGATCAAAGAAATAAATATTCCTAAAGTTTAGCAAACAACTAGATTGCTTTTTATTTCCTAAAAAGACTCCACAATTTTGACCCAAGATTACTAGTGTTATCAACTAGTCAGTCAGGACTATTTGTTTACTGCCTTGCATTTTTGGATAATAAATATTTATTATTTGTACATATTTATAATTCAATTGTGATTGATCAATTTTAATTTAGAAAATATATTTCTCTTTCATTGCCATTCGTAATTTGATTAACAGTTTTATCTTACTTCAGTGGTCTTCAATATCAAATCAGCCAAGAAGGGTTAAGTGGACTATGGGTTGATTATATTGGAATTTATTGTTAAAATTGTTTCTAATTTGGAAGTTGAAACTCAAACAAAGTGTTTACTTTTCAAATTTGTTTGAAAAACAGACACTAAAAAAATAATAAAAAAGGAAGAATGGACCAAAACATGAAAACAGCAAGAAATAATGGGAAGGTAATATAGAAATGTGATTTCTGGCAATAAAACAGAAAGCATATGTGTCTAGATGAAAAACCCCAGTAGCTGTTTGATTACTTTTTATTTTTAAAATTATTCATGCCAGTCTCATAAGTAAAATATATTCAACAAAATGGTTCAATGCTATTACCTGTGATGCCTTTTTACAAAATCCTTCCAAGAAATCTCTGCAAATGTCGGCTTTAGGGCTTATTTTAACATGTAGGTATGGACAACAGTCTTTGGAACACAATCCTTCCAAGTAGTACTTGCAAGTAGGCATCTTTTCTGGTGATACATTATGGGAGAGCAAACATTTTGGATCAATACAAGCACCCTGCAGAAACCTGTAAAATTTCATATATTATTGTTGTACTCAAAAATAACAAAAATTAAAAATAGATGAAACAATTAGACCCCTGTAAAGAATAACGTTGTAACCTGCATTTCAGATATTCTTCCGAAATGATAAAAAAAGATACCAATTTCTTTGATATACCTTTTTATAAGCATGTGACATGTTTCAGTACAAAAAGTATTTATAAAAATGTTGAACTCCTCTTTTAGAATAAGGACTACTATTTTTGATTAGAGTATAGTTTTTTGAACTGTGCCAGTTACAGTAAACGTCCATGGTTACAGTTTTTAATATAAATATAACGTTTCATCAAATAATCTTGTAACTGCACTTACTTATAACGTTCTTATTGAAAAGGTTAATAAGTATTTCAAATAATTGCTTATTGTAGGTTAAAGTATAATAACGGTAGATAGTTTTGAAAACGCAAATTTTATTACAACCTAAATAAAAATTTGAATTAAATTTAAAAATGAACATATTTAATTTATATCATCATTTATATATATATATATATATATATATATATATATATATATATATATATATATATATATATATATATATCATTTATATATCATTTATATCGTCTTATATAGCTGTCTTGATTAATTGTATTTTTTAAATCAACTGAGAGTTTAAATAATCGTGGTGACAAGAATACACTGGCTTCGACATAAACTCAGCAGATCAAATTTTTCTTTGTTTATAAGTAGATAGGATGAATATGCTGGATCCAGCCCCCCATACAAAACGATCATTGAGCTTATATTTTCAGAATGTTGGGGGTATGTGCACCAAACTTCTGAATTTCAGACATGCTGTGAACCTCTCTATTTATGATTTTATTATTATTGAAACGTGGCTTACATCTAGAATCTTAGATGCTGAATTGGGATTGAATGACTTTAATGTGTATAGACATGACGTGACACAAAAAAGTTAGTCATTGGTACTGTGTACTTTCCTCCACGGTCATCTGGGTCAGTATATGAGGAGCATTTCACCTGTATGTTGGGCTTAGCGGATAGATTCAGTGATTGTGATTTCTGTATTTGTAGTGACTACAACCTACTTGAGGCATCCTGGGATAATCTTAATAATGGTGTTACAGTTGAGTGTCCGCATCGCTCTCCAGCAAATATTATTTGTACTTGCTACAATTTTCAAAATATGTCACCAGTAAATGCCTAACCTTCATAATAAATTTTTTTTCTCTTTTATATTCCTTTTCATAGGAATGATTATGCTCGTTATTTTCCCTTGTCGAGAATGCTCAGCTCTTGCAATGTCCTCCTATTGCACCATTCTGTCCAAACATTAATGCCATTCAAAAGGCAACTTAAGAGTCTAATTATCTAAAAATGTGATATTTTTACTGTTTAATTGTTTTTTTTGTTGTTGTTCTGATGTTTGTTGCATGTCTTTACTTTTTACTATTTTTTATATTTTATTGTAAATGGTTCTACTGTTGAAATAAATAAATAAAAAAATTTTTCAAAGTAAGTAAGACATTGGAAAATAATTAGTAAAGTTTAACAAAATCCAATAATTTACTTGAATACAAACTAATATCACACAAATAGCAGTCTCTATATCACATTTTTAAATTGTTCTAAGGACTAGAAAAATAAGTCCAGATCACTTTGGTACCTATTATATAGTCTCGCCATATGAGTAAGAGGCTTGAAGTATTCTTAATTAAATTGATGAAATAATAGATGAAAGAACAAAGTATGCCTAGTTCTATGAAGAGTGTTAAGACCTAATCGATATAAAAGTTCAGGGCAATTTATCAAATTATTAGCAATTTTTTAAAGGAATATTAGGCAAAAATAATCTTTTCGCCGATTCATAGAAACCATTTTCAAGTGATCAGCTATCATACTATAACTGTATTGTATTTATATACCAATTTGTAAATATAAGTTTTTTAAAGTCAAATATATTTGTAATCCACAAGGAAACTAAGTTTCTGTAGCTGGCTGCATACCATGTATCACAAAAAAATTATTGAAAAATCCTTTATAAAAGGAATATAATTAAAACACCCTATCAGGCTACATCACAGAATGTTTTCGGAATTCATATTCCATCATCAGTGTATCTAGATGTACATGTTTTGAGCCCCTAAATACTTGGGTAAAAACCCTTTAAGTGTTGTTAAATTAAATTTAAGTTACATTATTATTTGATCTTATATACTAGGATGTTTAAGTTACAACAAGAATTGATAACATGGCAACGTAAGACTCCACTGGAGGTTACTAGTCCTGAGACAAAGTGTCTACGAGGACTTGTTGATAGCAACTGATTATCTTCTCCAGTCATGCCAATGTGGCGAATAAAATTGTAACAACAGTTACAACATAGTTTTTAAAATATGATAATTATTTTGATACACTATAGTATGATACAGTTTTACTCGAGGAAAATTGGATTTGGTTCAACAGTATCTGTGTTTACTCAGCTAAATGGCAACTAGAACCATTCAGATACATTGTCATTGGGAGTCTTACGTTACCATGCAGGGTATCTGTTAAAAACTTTAACATCACATCTTTTTAACAAAAATGTAACACATAATAAATTCTGTACCATTTTAACAGTTTTTTCCCAAATATTTAATGGCTTGACTCATATAGACCTGGTAATACACTGATAATGAACTTTTTAGACCAAAAATGTTCTGTGATGTAGCCCAAAAGGGTGTTTTTACTTATATACCTTTTATAAAGAATTTTTAAATAAAACTTTTGTGATTCATGATATACAGCCAGTACAGTAATTTCATTTTCCTTGGGGATTACCAAGTGACTTCAAAAGCATATAGTACCCATCCACTAGACCTGTACAAATTGGCACAGGGTTCCAGCCTGGAATAGCTAACATGAAGAAATGGAATATGTACAATAAGCCAATTGGCTTATACACAGTGCATAGGTTTTACTGCATATATATGCAGTACAACCAGTTTACAATAAACAGCTTCCATGATAAAAAAAGAACTATTCATCCTCTTGGTTCTTAAAGTGTATCCAAATTAGGAAAATCTGAGAAAGTACATTGGTTTCCCACTAAGTCAGTGGTGTTTTTACTGAGGAAAATGTTTTAAGACCAATAAATAAGGTATGAGAAGACAAAATACCCATAAAAAGTGCTTTCATACTCTCCATGAATCCCAGATCACCTATTTCTTTAAACGGCTAGAAAATATGCAAATTTGAATTATCTGTACGAAATTAGGGATATCTAAGATTTAATTGAACTGTACAGAGTAGATGTTTTGGCACTGCAGGAAATGCGATGGACGGGAACAGGCATTCTTGATAAGAGAACCCACTCCATATATTACAGCTGCAATGAAAACCAACACATAGATGGAGTGGGATTTATAGTAAACCAAAGAACAAAAGGCCTAGTTATTGATTTTAAAACCTACAGTCAAAGAATGTGCTATTTACGCTTAAAAGGTAAATTCTTTAATTACAGTTTAATTAATGCACATGCCCCGACCGACGACAAACTAGAAGACATTAAAGAACAGTTTTTCGAAGACCTAGAACAAGCCTACAGAAGATGCCCCAGAAATGACATTAAAATAGTGCTAGGTGACATGAATGCAAGAATAGGACGAGAGCATGTTTTTATGCCGACTATAGGAAGGCATAGCCTACACAACATCAGTAGCGATAATGGATTACGACTGATAAACTTAGCAGCAGCACTGAACATGACCGTCGCTAGCACCTATTTTGAACACAAGAATATACACAAGGTAACCTGGACCTCCCCTGATTTAAGAACAACTAGTCAGATTGATCACATCTTAATAGATTCAAGACACGGAACGGACATAATAAACTGCAGAAGTTATAGAGGCGCAAACATAGACTCAGACCATTGTTTAGTGATCTCAACACTAAGGTCTAGAATTTCAAACTCCAACAAAGAAAAAGAAATAAATAGAAAGAAATGGAATGTACAGAAGCTGAGAGATGCAACTGTTGCAAAACAGTACTGGGAAAATGTTACCAATAGGTTAAGGAATCAAAGTCTAGGCGAAGAAGACCAGAGAGATATAGACTCATTCTGGAACAGGATAAGGGAAGATATTCAGTCAGCAGCACAAGATGAAATAGGAACAGAAACTTGTACCCGAAAAAATCACTGGTTTGACGATGAATGCAAAGACGCAACACAGAAAAAAAATGAAGCCTATGCAAAAATGCTTACCCGCCGAACTAGAACAAGTATAGAGAATTACCAGACAAAGAGAAGAGAAGAAAAGAAAATACACAGAATGAAGAAACGAAACCACTTAAAAAAGGAACTTCAATATATAGAAAACCTCAACAGAGAGAAAGAATTCAGAACATTCTATAAGAAAGTTAACATCAACAGAAAAGAATTTAAGGCAAACACAAATCAATGTAGAAGTTTAAATGGCGATCTCTTAACAACAAGAACAGACGTACTAAACCGATGGACGGAATATTTTAACCAGATACTTAATATAGAGGAAGAAGAAGAAAACCCGGAAGACGAAAGCTGCGAGGTAAGCGGAGCAGACGAGAGGGAGGAGGATCCACCAACGATCCTGGAAGTTAAAGACGCTGTAAACAAACTAGCCAGAAACAAATCACCCGGAATAGATAATCTCCCAGCGGAATTATATAAAGAAGGTGGCCACGATATCATAATAGCGCTACAGCAGCTTATAAAAGAAATATGGATACAGAAGTCCCTTCCCAATGATTGGAATATTGGAATACTTTGCACCATACACAAAAAGGGAGATATCTTTGAATGCTCTAACCATCGAGGAATTACGCTCCTAAATGCAGCGTATAAAATATTCTCCAATATACTATGCCATCGTATGGCACCATATGCAGAGCGAATAATAGGACAATACCAGGCTGGTTTCAGAGGTGGTAAATCAACAATTCATCAGATTTCAACCCTAAGACAAATTCTAGAGAAAACACTGGAATACGGTGTAGACACGCACCACATATTTATAGACTACAAGGCAGCCTACGACTCTGTAAATAGAAGAGAATTGTTTAGAGCAATGATAGACCTAGGAGTACCAAATCAGTTGGTAAGTTTAACCAAACTAACCCTTGAAAAAGTTGAATGCAAAGTACGAATCCAGGGGGAACTCTCTGAACCTTTTAAAACAAATAACGGGCTACGTCAGGGAGACCCACTCTCCTGTATACTATTTAATCTAGCTCTGGAAAAAGTAATACGTACGTCACAAATCACAACTACCGGTTCAATATATAACAAATCTGTGCAAATCTTAGCATATGCTGATGATATCAATATTGTTGGGAGAACGGAAAACGCAGCACGAGAGGCGTACGTAGCATTAAAGGAAGCGGCTACAAAAATGGGTTTAATAATAAACACCAATAAAACAAAATACATGAAAATAGGTACGCAACCACAAACACTACGGCCACTTGTTATAGAAAATGACGTCATCGAAGCAGTTAACGAATTTGTATACCTGGGAACGCTCGTCAATACTGAAAATGACACTACCGCAGAGATAAACCGCAGAATTTGCACGGCTAATAGATGCTATTTTGGGCTTAATCTCCTTTTTAAATCTACAGTTATATCAAGAAATACAAAAGTAAAACTCTACAAAACAATAATACGCCCAGTCCTAACATATGGTTCAGAAACCTGGACTTTAACAAAAAGCAATGAGAACATGTTAGGATGTTTCGAACGAAAAATACTAAGGCGCATCTATGGAGCGGTAAATGAAAATGGTGTCTGGAGAAGACGATACAACTTCGAACTCGATAGGATATACCAGGAACCAGATATCGTAAAACACATAAAGATAGGACGTCTGAGGTGGGTAGGCCATGTAATGCGGATGGAGCAAATCGACCCAGCTAGAAAAACGCTCCTTGATAGACCTATTGGTCAAAGAAGAAGAGGAAGACCCAGAACAAGATTCCTAGATAACATCGATGAAGACATGAGAAATATGGAAATACGTGCTTGGCGGAGGAAGGCGATGGATAGGGACGACTGGAGAAAAATTCTTGGGGAGGCTAGGACCCACACAGGGTTGTAAAGCCAAAATGATGATGATGAAGATTTAATTGTGTAAATAAAAAATTATAAGTAAACTGCCAGCACTACACTGTGTTATTAGTTATGAGCCATATTCAGCTGTATAAGATGTAGTGTGGAGGGTACATTCGTCAATTATTTGCTTTATTCGCACGCATAAGCAAATACCTGAATAGCAAATATGCCTATCTGCCCACTTCTCAGTTTTTGACACACTTTAAAGGACATGAATAAGCCAACTGCATGCCATATGTATATGTCAACTGCCCGCACTTCGTGGCACCAGTGTTTGTCTCGCTGTTTATCTTAACCTAACTTTAGTGTAATTCTTGAACCATTATTTCCACAAATTTTTATGTTTATATACAACTAACGTACCTATTACGCTTTGATTTGTGGTGTATCTACTAGAGAACGGAGTGGACAAATGAAAAGGTAATGATTTTTCTTGATTTATACCAGATACAGCCTAGATGACATGATCCTAGTATTGGTAAACTATGTTTAAGTAAAAATAAGTTGCAGCAACCATCAATATATTCATGTCCATTATGGTTCTAAAAAAACAAGCATGATGGAAATATTTGGCCTGCCGGTACAAGTTTGGAGCAGCGTGTTTGTTATTAGCTGATGAATAACAAATATTTAAGCGAATATAACGAAGCTGCATAAGAAATAACACATAGCAAAGTGTGGTGCCGCCATAAGGAATTAAAAAGCCATAAGAATAACATACTTGGTACACAGTGCAATTTGATCAGGATCATGCTTCCTAGGACATTTTCCCAGTTCTTTTCCTTTACATTTTCCAAACTTTCTATAATAAGGGCAAGGGATGTTGCACTTCTTTAACTTTTCTATTGCAATATTCTTCCTACTAGAGTATCTGAAACACAAGAAAATGTATACACATTAAAAATAACTATGATGGTTTACCTATAAGTAGTCCTAGAATTCTTCTTTTCCAAAGCTAATTTGTTTTCTGGTTGTCTGACAAGTTTAAATACATTCCTCTTTAAAGCGTTAGTATCTTTTAATTGTTTCCTTTTGTCTTTAAGTAATGATGATGTTCGCTGTAATTTATTTGGTGATTTTTTGTAGACAATCCCTGATATATTGACTAGACATTTTGTTCTCAAAGGTACTTTTTTAGCTATATCACTAATACTAAGAAATCTGTTAACAAAAACAAATCTAGATCTAGAACTACTGACTGATCTTGTTCTCCTATCTAGTTTGTACTTATTAAGTTCAAGACTTTGTGGAATTAAATATTTATCAGACTTGCTTGTATTTATCCTTTTTAGTTTGTACTTGGTATTAAACAGTAGTTTACTCTTTACCTTCATTTCACCTGGCTTACTTACGGCTGAAGACTTTACAATTTTAAATTTTGAATAAACTGTTAATTGTCTACTTCTTTTAGTTAAAGGACTCAGTTGTTCTTTAAGTGGTTTTCTTACCAACTTAGTTTTAGAAGAATATGTGATTGGCTGTTTGATGGGTTCTAATTTTGATGGAGCTCCAACGCTGTTTATCATTTTTGGATTTACATGGATTTTATTGCAAATATTTTCTTTGTGCATGCTCATGTTGGCCATATGTGGATTGATATGTATCTTTCCTGGTACAGAAGTTTGCATATTGCTTGGCTTATAATTGGGATTAACAAATACTTTTCTGTTAAAATGTGGGTTAACTAACACTTTTGATGGTAATGGTTGTTGTCCACCATCAAGAATAAAATTTTGTTTAATATAGACATATTTATTTGGAAAGGGCACTTCAGGGTCATTTAAACCTACAATGTTTATAAAATCAATGATCTTCGTCAAGAAAATACAAACAGAACTTACTTGAACCTACACTGCTTTGCATATTGAATTCTTCACTGGTGTGTAACAATTTATTATAATTTTCTTTTACAATTACAATTTAAGATTCACACCCTCTTGTAATAATTAAAAAGTCTATGATGACATTGACAATTATTATTATTATTCACATTCACAGATTCACACACGTCACACACATTGACACATTCATTGCACACAAAGCATATAACTTATGACAACATTTGAAAGATTGTGGTTATGATCAATGACGTTTAACAAAACGTCCACTATGACCATGTTCAGTGTATACCAAAGAAATTCTAGTTGTTGAAAAAAACCAAGTGCCACAATTAGCAAATCAATTTTTTTAATCGATTATTTTGATACCGGCACGAAAAGGAACAACGAAGCGGTTTTGTAATGAAATATGTTAAGAGTGATCATCATCATCTTGGTGCTACAGCCCTTAGAGGGCCTCGACCTTCTCAAGCTTTCTACACCATTCTATTCTGTCCCTCGCTTGCATTTTCCAGTTGCCGACTCCGATCTTCTCGGCATCTTGTGTTACCCCGCCCATCCACCTCAGCTTTGGTCTACCCCGTCTTCTCATTCCCACGGGTTGCGCTGTTAAAATCTTTTTTATAAACGTTAAGAGTGTTACACGCTCTAAATCATTTAACACATTTTTTTTAACACTTTTTTCGAGAGGTGTTACTCAGGAGTGGCAATAACTTTTCTCTAAAATATCATTGTAATTGATATGACCATGAGCGAAGATGCAGATGTGTTTGTCCTTACACCTTGTCTTGATGCCGTTGTTTCACGCACCACTCATAGGACGCTAGTTTTTTCCTTGGGGAACAAGTTTTGTTTCTAGGGAAATAGGTCCTTTTTTTTAAGGACACTTAATAATTGTATTGATATTAGAATACAAAATAATATTAAATTAATTAAATAAATTGTATAATTATTTATAAAATGTGATTTGAATTTTTTACTGTGATGGGAGTCAGAGATATGTAAGACAGATATCTCTGGACAAATCACACAGTGTAAACATGTAAATTTCACTTACGACCAGTTACATATCTCTGCTTACGACCAAATTATATGACAAATCACATTATAAATCATGTAGTGTAAAGTGTGTATTATTCTATCCGCTCTGGTAATTTGTAGACATCTTCTCATAAAGTCCAATTCAACTGTTCTTATTTTACTGATAAAGCCAACTTTACTACATTATGCAATTTTCGTGCTATGCAAGACAGATTATGCAATCGCGCTTGCCCACGGGATATTTCCAAGCAACATTTGTGCTAGACAAAAAATTAGAACATGTTCTATTTTTCATGCTATTTTGATGCAATTTATCGTCAAAATTCATGTTGAAAATATAACAAAATTTATCGTTTAGAATAAAACTTAACCTTATTGTGTAAGTTTAAATGTTATTTATTGGATGTAATAATTTGTGATTTATATTTGAATATATTTAATGATGGACTGAAATTGCCAAGTAAAATATCCAAAGTTAATATTTTGAAATATTTCTTCTGTTGGCAACAGTTAAAGTGGTATCTCAAAATTGCACAAAAATAGCTCCTGATGTAAACAGATCAAGATAGACAAGATACGAGCCTATGCCATACAATTCGGACTTGCATAGCATGAAACTTGCATGGCCTGGCCTAGATGTTAAGCTATTTTAATGTAAAGTAGACTTATATGCTATAAATAATACAATAATTAACCAATAAACAAAAACAGTATATAAAATTCTAAAACGTTACAAAAATAATAGCAATAAAGTCTAATTATAGGTCTAATTCTTCAAATTAAACATAAACAATTATCTGCAACGATGCCTGCAACATAATGGACTACCTAAGCTCTGTCGTCACAATGGGCAGGGGTTTAAAAGCCTTTTCAAACATTTCTAATTTGTGTGTATTTGTCCCATAAGAAGTAGGAAATATTGTTTTTTTTTTTAAATCTATTGAAGAATAAATAAGGACTTTTCGTTATGGACATTCATCCTATGCGATTGGTATTATTTGTTGTTCGTGAATTTGTAAAGTAAAAATATCAAATATTAAGATATTTACCACAGTAATTTATACTGTGTATTTACTACGAATGTTCACATTTTAAGGTTATATTATGGTTTCATAAAAAGTTTAATTATTTTTTTCTGTATTTCAAGGTATTTTGTTGTTGCTTTTATCGGGGTTATTTCAAAATTAATCAATAAATCATTGAATTTATTTACGAAGTTAAAAAATATTTAAACTATTGTTGAGTAAATTATTGTCAGACTTAGGTAGTCCCTAGTCCCGGTAGTCCATTGAACTTCTTTACTTCTTCTTCTTTAGGTGCCGTCTCCGTATTCATACCACTTCATACGTTGGCCGACATCATGTTTACAATTTCCTGAAACCTTTCTCTATCGGCTACTGCGCGAATTAATTATTCTACTATGGTACCACACCTTTGTTTAATATGAAGTTGCCATATAAGTTTTTTCTACCTTCTTCGACATAATTGAACAACCACCTAAAATTAAAACAACTCTACTGATATTCGAGTTAAATGAACAATTTTCGTTGGCCTCGGTTATGAATACACATCCATAAAATTTCTTAACACAGCCCGGAAACCTCAACTGTGGCACGCAAATACTGTACACGTCAAAACAACTGTATCCGGTAAGTGATCTCCATCTTCCTTTTTCGTTTAGTGTAAAGCATGGTGAGGTTCTATCTCATATATTTTATTTTTTTATTTACAAATCAGTACTATTTAATTAAAGTACTTTATTAAAATAAGTTCTAGTTAATTTTTACATAAAAAGCACTTGGATGATGTCAATTATAAGCTTATACGTTTACACAAACTTGAAATACAAGTATGTAACAAAACATTTTTTTATTTCAGCCTTTCCAAAGGTTTGTAGAAACCGGCCGCGTGGCCGTTGTATCGGAAGGCCCCCATAAGGGCAAACTTGTTAGTATTGTAGACGTAATTGACCAAACACGGGTAAGTTTTTAATTTTTGTGTATAGGTTAGGACATGTTGTTCATTGTTATACTTCTCACATGTACATGTGTTTTGTTTAAAATTAAATTGCTATTTTATTAAGCATCTTATAATAGTAGTTCTCATTTGAATGCGTTAATCCATTTTTTAGCACATCGTGCTTAAGCTCTTGTAAAAGTAGAGCTATATGTATGTGCACATGATTATTTGATTCCACATTCCACACGTTAGATTTAAAAATATTTTAGAATTAACATATGAGCTGGAGATAGAATATGTAATATTGACAAAAAAAATGTTAAAGTTATTGTTGGTGAGATCCTTTATTTTTAGTTAAATCTAAAATTCTGCAAGGAATAGTTTTAATCAAGTTCTGTGGCAAAATTATGGTGTAAATAAATCACACATTTCTTCCAATTTTTGCTTCAATTCGTTGACGAACCTAGCAGAAGTTTTCTCAATGCTTTATTTCCTGCCACAAAGTTTCTATGGGGGACAAGTCGGTACTGTTAGAAACACATTCAGGAAGTGGTATACCACAGTTTTAAATCAAACTCTTTTCTGAGGCGACGCAACATGTGCCATCATGTTGGAAGACAAGATCTTCTGATGATGTTAAACTTTGTTCCAGGTAAAAAGAGATTCTTCTAAAATCTTCAAATATTTGTCTGTACTTACAATCCTGCTGATAAAATTTCTCATACCTTTTCAAGACATGCTGCTCCCGATTATGCCATACTTTTACAGGATATTTGACTTTTCTGTCTAGACAGTGGGGATGACAAGCTTAATTTTGCTGGGAATAATGTGACTCTTACTGTCTCCAATACACATTTTAACTCTAGACTTATCATTTTATTTTATTTCGTCCCATTGTGAATGTTTATGAATCTTTATGCTCTTTTGACCATTTTAATCTATTTTTCTTTTGTTGTAATATTAAAATTAGCTTTTTATTAGCCTGAAACAAAATGAAACAATTTTTTCAAAAAACAATTCACACTGCTTTACTCAAGTATTTACTTACTTTATAAGTACTAAATCCCAATTTGTGGGTCTTTAGGTAACATGTTGATCTAGAAACATGTCTTCCAACAATGTCATTTCACAAAACAAAACTCTAGATTAGTTGCATGGCAATTTTTCGCTATAATTTGTCTTAGTGTCCGAAAAAATCAATATATGTTGACATAAGTGAATAAAAATCCACAATTTAGCGAAAAATGTTTTTCTTGTATTTAAAAATAAATAAAAACCGTAAGGATAATATTTTTAATAAATATTAATAAAATGCCGTACTAATTAATATGGGAACTTATTAAAGATTATGATTTGCTTTTGGTAATTGCCATAAAATATAAATTTCTGTAAAATGTAAATATGTGGGTTAACTGATATGGGAAGGGGCTCGTATATCTTTGATTTGTGGTCTTTCACTACTATTTCAGTACAGTGTATGACATTTAAACTTTTGAAATTACAGGCTAATATAAATTTTTAAGATATCTTTCATTGTGAGTTCTTAATATTAATGGTATTAACTTAAAAAAAGTATAAGTTTAATATGATGATCCCAATCATTGATAGGAATTGCCGACTGATACATATCTGAAGCTAAATAATATACTGAAGTTGTTATTTTTTAATTAAAATATACTATAGATCTAGTCCAAACATGTAATGCTCTTATGCTTTGTAGGTTTTGGTTGATGGGCCCAACAGTAATGTACCTAGAGGACAACTTAGATTAAATGAATTGCATTTAACAAAGTTCCGCATTCGATTCCCATTTTCAGCACCAACTCGTGTTGTAAGAAAAGCATGGTCTGATGCTAAAATTGATGATAAATGGAATGAGTCAGTCTGGGCCAAAAAAGTAGCAGCAAAGGAAAAGGTAAAAATTTATTTGGTAAACTATCATTACTACAAGAATACTTACTAATTTAATATTTACTTTGTTTTTTTTTTTGTTGTTAAATGCATATAACAAAATTTTCATTAAGGAAACACTGTACAATAATCTAGATAAACTTGATACAGGACAACAAAAAAACTACATACAAAAGAATTTTTATCCTAATGATACATTAAAACTTAATAGCAGATAGGATGCTAATTTAACAGAGAACTAAAAGTGAGAAGAAAAATACACAAGGCAATAATGATCAATTATGAGATAACCTTTCAAAATAGAATGAATGAAACTGGGAAAAATAAAAACAAATTAGAGAACTAAACCAAACAACTATCTCAAGTATATACAAGAACAAATAATTTGAACTTACAGTAATATGTATATTAAAATTAAGTGGCCTAGATAGCTCAGAGATGAGTTTATCCACTTTTGATGCTGAATAATGTGGGTTTGGTTCCCATTACAAAATCAAAAAGTATTGCTGAGTTTGGTGCTTTGAAGGCATTGACAATACTGGCATTGAAGTTTTAATTTGTTTTAGGACAAGTCCCCTACACTAGTTCAGCACCAATGTTAAATTGTAGGTTTCATATATTTTTGTGCACTTTTAAACTCACCACATATCTATAGAAAAGCTGTATATACTCAAAATTGAGTATGGTACATTAAGAAGAAATGAAAAGAAGATCTGATCAATCATCTACTCATTTTATTGTTATAGTTTCATATTTGACAGTCTTTTTAAAATTAATTTTGTGTAAATGTCAAAGACTGTCAAAAATGATTAATGTGCTCATTAAATAATTTTGTTTGGTAATGTTTATTAGTTTTTAAATTTTAAAAGTGGATATCAACTAAATAAATATACATGATGATCCTAATTTGTGATAGGAATTGCCGGCTGACACATATCTGAAGCCAATTTTTTTTCTGAGAACTCCCTCAGAATTAACTGATCTTAAATAAGTTTTTATAAATATTATTAATATTGTTTTCGTTTTTTTCAGAGATCACAACTCACAGATCTTGACCGGTTCAAGCTTCGTAGAGCTCGTTCACGAAGAAACCACATCCGTACAGCTACTTTCCTTGCTTTAAGGAAGGCAGCATCAAGAAACGGTTTCCTCTATGGTAAAAAGAAGATGGCTAAAGGTGGTGACAAACCTAAACCAAGCAAAAAGGCGAAGAAAGAAAAGCCAGCACCCAAGAAGAAATAATTTTTAGGTTAACTGACAATATATTTGTTTAAAAAAGTTTTCTGTGTTTGATTTTAATATACCATCATGAACTATTATTCACTTTCAAATACATTCTATTTACTATCTTGTTGTGATCCTTTTTCACTGTTTACATTTGAAAGGGATTGTAACTTATATGCTTTATGTTATCAAAAATAGTGTATTGTAGTTGTGTTGACTATATTGATTAACCTTTACACTCTGGATAGTGTTTTGTAGCAATTTTGTTTCTGGTATGGCTCTTGTCCCTGGTGCTGATTAACTGTTATTGCAGACAGGAATTCCTATTGCATATGAACTTCTAACTGCAAAAAGGGGATATCTGATAAAAGTAAATTTTACAGGAAAAGATAAAAACTAAATAATTATGTAACCAAATCACTTGAATCGTGAAATTTGGTATACATGTTCAAAATAACTAAAAATGCTGTAAATTAGTGGTAAATAATTATATAATATTCACATTTTAATGTTTTGTATAAGTCCTCTTTTTGCATGTAACTAATTCAAGTAAAAAATAATCAAGAATAATTTAATAAGGTAAACACTACTTGTCAGAAAGCACCTTTATTTGCCATTATAAATATGTAATATAAAGTACCAGTTCTATAGGTTTTGAAAGTAAAAAACTAGGACAAGATTTCTTAAGTAATACCCTAAAAATTAATACAAAGATAAAGAGAGCAGGGAAAATTGAAAATAAGCCTGCCTAATTGAGCTTCTAAACGCAAGGGACACCTCTAACTAAGAGAAATTAAGGGAAAAGTAATATATATTAACGATGGCATGGACAAAATTGTATGTATGATACAGGGAAAGATCACAATGAAGGCAAAATAAGCTAAATCAAAAGGAAAAAATGTTGTGAAAAAAGGTGGGATTCCAAAAAATAAAAGATGAGGTATGGATATGGACTAAAGATCAGAAACAATTTGAAAAAAAAAATAGAAAATCAAAGCAGAAACTAAAAAAAAACTAACGGGTAAATGAAACGAACAAGAAGAAAATTATAATAAACTTGGGTACATGGAATTTAAGAGGTACATATGAAACGGTTAAAAATAAAGAGATATGAAATAGACATATTAGCTATACAAGAAACAAAACAGATACAGAAATAGAGGATATATAATATTTTTTAAGTGGTGGAAAAAACAGATTGTTAGGAACAGGTTCTTTGATACAGAAAATATGGAAAAACGGAGTGATGAAGAGAAGATGAAAAACTACCAGGATTTGTTATTAAAATAGTAATGGGAAAGAAGATATATTATGAAAATAGGAAAATACAGTAAGCATGACATAATCGATGGGCTAGGCCTCGTTCGGAGACTTTGTACTCAAGGGGTTGGGCCCTAGTTGCTCGGGTTTTTATGGTTTTTGTTAATATTTTTTTGTGGCTTTCGCCGGTTTTTGTTAGTAATTGTGTAATTTTTTTTGGTGGCCGAAGCCGTTTTTTGTAATTTTTTTTGTAGGATGTCCTGAAACATAAAATCATAATTAGTGTATGTATATAAATATAATCATATTACCTGGGCCCACGCTGTGATTGCGCTTGTCCACGATTTTATAGAGCCACGAACTATCCGCTTTTGTGTATTGTTTTTTTTTTTTTTATTTTTTCTCCGGTGATTTTTGTTTTCTCTCTGATATTTTTGTTTATTTTCTCTCTGGTTTTAATATATTTTTATTCCACTATTTGTTATTTTGGTCTTTTGTTCTTCCATCGGTGGAAAGCATCGTATCTAATGATCTCTCGCATTATGCGACTTGGCTGGTTCTCTATTTCCGCGAACTTTATCCTTTGGCTTTATCTTTCATTATTTCAGTCACTCTGATTTGTTGTAGTTCTCTAAATAGCAATCTTTCAGCAACGTATCTCGATACGTTGGCTGCCTCTCTTAGGCTACTGTTGTGTGCCGCTTTTATTTTCTTTTTTGTAGTATTGCATGTGTCCCCATGCGAGAGATGCATATGTTAGTACAGGAAGAATTATACTATTTATAAATCTTATTTTTGTTTTCATCCGCAGTTTGTTTTTTTTTCCTACTAGTCCTCTTATTGACGCTTTTGCTATGTTTGCTTTTTGTATTGTGGTGTCAACGTATTTTTTGAATGTTAAGCCTTTATGCATGATGACTCCTAGGTATTTTGCTTCGCTTTTAAACTCGATGGGGTTGTTTTGCATTCTCACTTGTTGCTCTGGTTGTTGGTGCCTCTTTTTGAAGAGTACTGCCTGCGTTTTTTCGAAGTTTAAGGCGATTTTCCATTTGAAACTCCACTCTTCGATATCGTCTAACGCTGTTTGCAGGTTTTTTACCGCTATGTCTATGTTTCGGTGTTTGGTCGCTATCGCTGTGTTGTCGGCATATAGACTTAGTTAAGTTCCTTGTATTCTAGGAACGTCAGATATGTATATTGTGTACAGCAGAGGTGACTGGTCTCAACTTGCGTGGAGGAGGGGCTTTGAATTGAGTAGGGGCCCTTCAGTACTTTGCGTAAGACAGACCAGCCGGGGAAGTCCTCAACCCCGACACGGCGCGTACTAATGACTGATCGTGAAAGTTCATGACATGGCATCAGGCAGCAATAATGTCATTACTGTATTAAGGCTATGGGAAAGTAAAAAAATTCTGTAGGCTTAATTCTAGATACTCACAGGCGCCACTCGCAGTATGAGTCAAACAGCTGTGATACTGCGATGGGGAAGGTAACGGAAAACCACCCCATAAATAGTCCCTAGTTCATTTATCATGGTTAATGTAAACCAATTTAGAGAAGGTATTGATCATGGACTTCGGATACCAAGATCCGGCAGGGGAGGAAGAACACGAAAATGTAAGGCTTCCCAGGTTGTCAACCCACGAAATCCTTACCAATATTTAAACACTAATAGAGAAAAATTGTGCACGTGGAACGTTCAAAAATCTGTACTTGGAATGTTCGAAGTATGTTTGATGGGGGAAAGATACACAACACCATTCAAGAAATGAAAAGACTAAATATCGACGTGATGGGAATCAGCGAGATAAGTTGGCCAGGCTCGGGACAGTGCTGTGTGGATGAGCATATAGTATATTATGCGGGAAACGATAAACCACATCACTGGAATGGTGATTCTGAGCAAAAAGGTCGCTGGGGATGTGATCAGCGTGCTACCTCTCTCTGATAGAGTCATTCTGTTGAAGCTGCAAAGCAGACCCGTTAATTCGAACATCATACAAATTTTAAACATCAGAAAAGCCAGAAGAGGATATCGAGGAGTTCTACGCACTTATACAAAAAGCACTAAAATATACCAAGAAGAACGAGCTTACCATCATTATGAGTGATTTCAATGCCAAAGATGGCAAAAGCAAAATAGAAGACATCGTCGGACAACATGTCTTAGGCGAGAAAAACGAAAGGGGAGACCGACTTTACAATTTTGTCGGGAAGATTTTACCATTGCTAACACCTGGTTTAGACTTCCCCCGAGACGGCTTTATACGTGGAACTCACCTTCAGATACAGCCAACAATATCATCAGAAACAAGATAGACTTTATTCTCATTAACAAAAGATTCAAGAACAGCTTGACTTTGGCGAAGACCTTCCCTGGAGCAGACGTCTCATCGGACCACAACCCATTAGTGGGCCAGATAGAACTCAAACTAAAGAAATTCATCAAAAGCAAACCTAAACAGAACCTGGATTAGGACACTCTAAAAGACCACGTAGTTCGTCAGAACGTAAGAGATGTAATGAGAGAAAAACTAGAAACCGTTAAACAACAAGAAGAGAGTGTAGAACAAAAATAGAGTTATATCAAAGACGTCGGGTTAAATGCGGGAAAAGAACATCTGGGAAAGAAAGCAAGAGTAAAAAATAAAGAATGGATGAATGATGACATTCTGCAGATGAAGGACCAAAGGAGATTAATGAAAAACAGGAACGCAAATAAATACCAAGAAATCAACCAAACAATTAAAAAAGAAATACGAAGAGCCAAGGAGACATGGGTGCAAGAAAAATGTAAACTAATCGAAGAGCTCCAAGTGAAACACGATCATATAAATATCCACCAAAAGATTCGAGAAGACACTGGTCAATACAAGAGGAGAAACACACACCTCCTCATAAACAAAGACGAGAACCTGGCGACGACAGTTAAGGAGAAGTTGGCGACCTGGAAAATGTACATCGAAGAACTTTTCTGAAACTACCGAGGTAACCTTCTAGAAATAAATTACATGACAGGGCCGTCAATACTAAAAAGCGAGGTGAAAGCAGCTTTAAAACAGTTTAAGAATAGTAAGGTGACAGGTCCGGACGAAATACCCGTTGAACTTATCAAGGTGATGAGTGAAGTGAGCACGAAGGAGTTAACTGAACTATTTAACGCCATTATACGATTCAGGTAATATCCCAAATAATGGCTATTGTCAACATTTGTAACACTACCAAAAAACGATCTGCGAAAACGTGCGAAGATTGCCGAACGATCAGCCTTATGAGTCATGCACTTATTTTTCTTAAAATCATACATACCAGAATTTACAAGAAATGCGAAGAAAATGTCGGTCAAATGCAATTTGGATTCCGCAATTCCATGGGTACACGTGAAGCACTTTTCACCTTACAAGTCCTACTTCAGAGATGCCGCGATGTCAGCTGTGATGTCTATATTTGTTTTATTGACTACGCCAAGGAATTTGACCGTTGTCAGCACCAGAAGATGGTCGCCGCCCTATAAAGAGTAGGATTGGATGAGAAGGACTTTCGGATCATCATGAATTTATACTGGAACCAGCGTGCTCAAGTCAAGGTCGAAGAACAGCTGACCGACCAAGTGAAGATCATGCGAGGAGAAAGCAAGGCTGTGGTGCTCTCGCCGACTCTTTTCAATATAGAGGAAAATTTTACTGAAGCCCTCACAAACCTAGAGATGGTAATCCGAGTGAACGGTGAATACATCAATAATATCCGCTACGCCGATGATACTATGTTACTAGCAACCAGCCTAAATGATCTTCCCCGTGTTTAGGCATTGTTACCCACACAATGCTGGAGTGTAATAGATGTACAGTGGAGAGAAACAGAATGTATAAAGAAATGGGTATGAACCCTGTGACTGTAAGAGAGATGATCGTGAAGATGACGGGAAGTACGAAGGGATGGAATAGTGTTCACAATTACATCCGAGCAGTCATTAAAAAGAAAGAAGAAGAAGAGAAACACCAACCGGGCCAACGACAGATACAAGATCTAATTACTATTTTAATGGGAATAAGCCGCAATTGAAGGTTAAAATAAGTTTATTGACGTTTGAATCTTTGATCTTTGCTCTTCCACTGATAACTTGTTTTTAAACTCCAACAATTAATAGAAAAAAGAATAGCGGTTGGTACCGAAGTACATCTAGCCTTCATCGACCTAGAAAAGGCGTATGATACAGTTCCAAGACTTAAAGTGTGTCAAGCTTTACAACAACTCGACATTAGTCCATACCTTTTAGGAATAATCACAGAAGTATACAGGGATAACACTACTTACCTAAACATCAAAAATAGACTATCAGAGCCAATAAAAGTAACTAAAGGACTAAAACAAGGATGCAGTATGTCACCCTTACTGCTTAATTGATATATTGAGGCAGCTCTCCAAAATTTGAAAAACCACTGCCAGGGAATGGGAATCCATATAGGAAATGACGTACTGTTCTCCCTGAACTTTGCAGATGACCAAGTCGTCCTAGCTTAAGATTCTTATGATCTAGAATTTATGATAAAGCGTTTATACAGAGAATATGTAAAATGGGGGTTACAAGTCAGCATGAAGAAAACAGAATATTTAGTTATCAATTGATAGACGAGGACGTGGAAATCAAACAAGTGGAAAAATTTAAATATTTAGGTGCACTCATTGCTAAGAACAGCTTGGGAGAAACTGAAATTAAACATCGAATTAATCAGGAAAGTAAAATTATAGGATGTCTGAACTCCTTATGGTGGGATCGCAACATTTCCAAAAAGGAACAAAAAGAATAGGGCAAACCATGGTTGAATCAGTTCTTTGTTAGGCTCTAAAGTATGGACAATTAATGCAGACCTGAAGAGAAGATTGTTGGCAGTTGAAATTGATTATTTGAGATGAAGTGTTAGAACATCAAGGCAGGAAAGGAAGATCAACGAATCTATAAGAAATAACATGAATGCTACAGAAACGGTCATTGACAGAATAGAAAGAAGAGGTTCAAAATGGTTTGGACACATATTGAGAATGCCTGACGACCGCTGGCCTCAAAAACTTCACAAATGGAAGCCCTCTGGAAAAAGAAAAAGAGGTAGACCTCGACGCTCATGGAATGAAGGAATTAGAAGAGCAATGGAATCGAGAGGTTTGGAGGAGCATGCCTTGGATCGGGAGGATTGGCGGAGGAGAACGGGAATACGGCGAGCCGTCTCCAAAATGGCTAATTTTAACCTTTGATTGTGGCTTATTCCCATTAAAATAGTAATTACTTTAAAATGCCACAAAAAAAATAGCTTTAGAACAATAGATAAGATCTATTTCGGAGTAAGGTACGTGCGACAGTCAACTGCGCACATGTAAGAGAGGGTGGTTTTAGTTGGTAGGCAGGATAATAGATACCTGAATCTTTGGCACTGCTATCTTTAGTACTTTAAACTAAACTAAAATCCAAATTTTAGGGACTCAAAATGGAGGTAGCATAAAAATATTTCAAACCCCTCCCCCCCTGAGACAAATTCTGGGTGCGCCACTGAATTTACGCAATGTTCATTGTTTAATTCGGCTCTTAACGGCTCTTCTTTAACACGGCCTACTAAAATTAAAAATATTACCTTTAACCACGATTATCGCCAAACTGTAGGTCAGTGGCGGATCTAGACATTTGCCTTGGTGGCGGAAGACTTCCAATAAAATACCAACCAAAAGATATAAAAAAGATAGACATATAGATATAAACAAATAGATTTTTGACCTTCTTTGGGAGATGGGGGGGGGGGGGATTTTTCGTTTTTTCGTCCATGTATCCGCTCCTTATTTAGGTATAGGAAAGCTAAATACCATTTGAAAGACAATTGATTTCTTTTTTCATTAATCTGCAGTTCAAAGTTTAAAGGCATGGCGTATCATTTGTGAACAGCCTGTATTTAGAAATTCGATGTAAATTACTGAAAGAACGTTACCTAATCTTTATGTGAAAAGGTTTTCAAGACATTATACCTTTCAAAAATTTGTGTTTATTAAGTTCTGGCCTACGGTACCTTATAAAATTTTTATTTATAATTTTACTCAGAATCGAAAATTTCAATAACACACAGGGTGTTCCATTTAAAATAACAAAGTTTCTGCTCACTTCTGGTATAACCGGAAGTGATATGTCTGTCAAAATATTTTAAGTTTGTCATAACTTCTAATCATAATGACAGTGTAAACTGGTCGTGAAACTCCCTGTATAGTAAAAAAACAGTCATTAGTATAATTGTCAACTTGGTGGATAGTGGCCCATTCTGTTATTTTCCTCCAAAATTGAATATTGTTCTCTTCGATGAATCTTAGCATTTTTCTAATGTCTTCAACCTTGGCTGTCATTAATGCGCGTTTTTCATAGTAAGTTCGCGTTGAAGGCAAAACCACAGAATAATAAACAATCAGAATCCCACTCTGCTTAAAAAAATAAGTACGCGCATCTCGTTCGCGCAGACGGAATAGGCCATGTTTTAAACGGAACCAATGCTGTTCAGTGACATTTTATCTGGTGTGCATAGAAAAATTAACCCGGTTTAATGTATTTACGGCAACTATAGACAAA
Organism: Diabrotica undecimpunctata; assembly: GCF_040954645.1. Lineage (NCBI taxonomy): Eukaryota > Metazoa > Arthropoda > Insecta > Coleoptera > Chrysomelidae > Diabrotica > Diabrotica undecimpunctata. The sequence continues at coordinate 83,169,418 of NC_092811.1, read as the reverse complement.
ATATGCACTATTTTATTCATACTTTTAGTTGAATAGATTAAATTATTTCAAATGTACTAAATTATTAATCTCTAAAAATTTAAATTACAGTTCTGTCGTAGCTTGTCACAAATTTCTCAATCCGAGTCTGTGTTTCCGTTTAAAATATGGGAATCACGTGCTAACACACTTCAAAGGCGGCATCTGAGAGTGGGCATTCTGATTGTTATTTATTCGGTGGCAAAACTATCACTTATTTTTTCAAGGTTAAACTTCTCAGATATGACACCGTTAATGAACTTGCTGCATTTGAGGATGCCAGATTTCTCTCTGTCACATTTCATGTGTAACAGTTTCAAAAAATTTATTATTATAATTCTTAGTAAATATTCAAATCAATGTTGCTCACGCCATCTATTCGCAGAGTGCTTTTAAATTACCTCAAGGACCCTACTGTAGTTCCTAATATCCCCGACCGTCACCTCAAAATTGGAGCGTTCGTAAATTCTTCGGCATTCATCTTCTTTCTCTCTTTGTACGTCCAACAAACAGGACGAAAATTTGGTTTGAGTGGTCTTTGACAAGGTAAGCCGAAAAATTCTTTTTCTCTTATATATTTTCAAAGAAATATTTATTTTAGACCCTTACCGGGAGCCCTAATAGTTGCTAGAACTATGTTTATTGACCCGAGATTATCTAAATAGCTATGGATTTATGGTATGTGTTCTGAAACCATCAATTCGTTTGGAGAATATCCCGTTTGCTTAGCCGCACAATCCTAATTATTTTTATGGTGGATAGTATGTTTCTACTTGATAGATCCAACGTTTATGTCAGCCGAGTACCTACCTAGAGGGTAAAAAAATTATATCCTTTCTACACGCCACACCAGCATTTGGATAATTCAGGTTGTACCCATTTTATATATTTTTTTATTGAACAGGGAAGATTATCTATGAACTAAATAATAGTGATTTATTATTGATCTTTTAATTACAATAGATATCTACATTCTACCTAATAAACAAATGTATTTTTTATGTGAAACAATTTCGAAATTTGGGATAAAGTATAATTTTATTTTGATATATTTCTCATTCATAATCTAATGCCAAGATATAAAATATTTGTTTTCTTACGATATGATTTTAATTTTAGTTTTGTATAAGCACTTCTCATGTGTAACTAAATACAGTAAACAAAAATTGTTTATTTCGTTCAAAAATTAACTTTTTGTTCATTACAAAATAATAAAAGAATAGTTTTGTTTTAATTGTTTCATTTTATTTCTTTGAGCTCGTTTCCTTACGAGGATAAACTAAAGGAATGGCGCCCATTACAATTAAATTTTAAAGATAATACAAACAGCTTCTACGCGATTTTTGAAAGAACCGCATCCAAACTCTCAGACACGAGCAAAAGGGTCTAGATTGTTTGTATACTCAAGTAAATAGTTTTCTCAGGTTACAAAATGACGCTGCACCGTGGGGCTTACACATGTAATAGTAAGTTGTCATGGGAAATCTTATTTTTCTTTCCTTGGGAACTTTTATTCCAAAAGATGAGTTACTAGACACGTTTTTTATAATAAAGTGGCCACCACTTATTGGAAGTCGAGGAAAGCATCGTGTCTCAGCAGGTGTACTCAGTAGCGGGTTTTTAGAAGCACTCATTATTACATTAAGAATTTCTTCTTCAGGTACAGCCTGTCAATTTTTTTAGCTTCCTCTTGATCAGGACGAAATCTTGATAACACGACATGTATCAGTGATCCCTAATTGGATAGAGCAAGTCAACGCTGTCAAATTTACAGAGTGCAACAAGTGCCATGATAAACTTTGCAACAGGATGGTTTTTATTTCAACCATCGCAGTTATCAGTAAACATTTTTCTACGTGAGGATCGCATAAAATGTATGTCTCAATGTAGTTACTCAAAAGACTTAACACCTCGTTCAGGCCTTTGTCACCCTCTCCTTCATGGGAAACATAGCAGATAATGGTTGCATCTTTCAAATTATGAATTCTGAAAACACTAATTGTTAATTTTCTGTAATAGTAGAGATTTGGCACAAGTATAATCGGCAAAGATATATTGGCCATGACATCTATTGCAATTGCTCTGAGATAAATAAAAAATTTTTTGCTCCTGCGCTTATGAACTATGAACTCAGCTACAGCTACTCTTTTTGCGTTGTTATTTAAAGATTTATTTTTGATTTTTAGCTGTTACTAGTTTGTTGGTTGGTTTACTTGTCTATTAGGTAAGTTACATCCATTTTACGTTTATTTTCTTTGATTACCCCTTCTAATTTAGCCATAACAGTATTTCGCAAGTGGATATAGATCCTTTTGCCATTAGAGATCGTTATAAATAGTTTTAGTTTCATTCCTTCCATATTGCATACTGCAAAATTTAAACAAGATATGACTTAAAACATATATTTAATGAAAACTGCCCATTTTAACAATGTATTCAGTCGAATTAAAAAATAGGGGAGTATCAACAGAAGTGAAAATCTTTATAGACATGACTGGAAAACATCTGTTATGTTCAGAAAAATATTTAATTTCACTGAATCTCAAAATACATTTAAAAAGTTAAAATTTTTTTTGTTTGCTTCAATTTGTTAAAACAAATACGAATCAAAGTTTATGTAATAAAACTAATACAACGGAATATCAAAGGACTCAACAGTTATATCTTTAACTTAATGAAATATCGGTTGAGTTTACCGAAAGTACAAGCTGAATATAGCCGCAAATGTCAATTATGAAATAAAATATTTCGGTTTGGCAGTGTTGGAATGTTTTTATAATGCATATGTTGTATGCTTCAAATATACAGAGTTAAAGATTTTAAAAAGTACATTTTGATTATAAGTACTATTTTATGAATTCTGCAATTTTTAATTTATATGAAACAATGAGTAAATATTTGTCTCTTTCGAGATTAATTGCAAACATCTGTTGCAATCTGGCAATTGCTGATTTGACGATTGCCAAATCTATCCCCTAATCTATTAAAGGGCAATTGCCAAAAAAAATCTAATAATTAACTGCAATTAATCTCCAAAGAAACAAATATTTACTCATTCTTGTTTTATATAAACTAAAAATTGCAGAATTCATAACATAATATAATAAAAATGTACTTTCTTAAAGCTTTATCTCTTTATATTTGAAGCATACAGCATATACATTATAAAAGCATGCCAACACTGCTAAACCGACATTTTTTATTCGATGTTTGACATTTGCGGCTATAATCAGCTTGTACTTTCGGTAAACTCAACCGAAATATCACCTACTGACAGAAAGAAAACGGAAAAAAAAGTTGGTATAGGGTCTGGAACCCCAGTTCGATACCTCAAAATGAAAAAGAATATAAACAGATGAAGATTGACCACAAATCCAGTAAAATTCTTCCTTGGATAAGGAGGAACTTATATATTAAGTTTCAAGGCTCTAGGACTTTTTCTTCAAGAAAGAGAAAAAACAAGAATATGAGAAGAAAAAGACCTATTTGCTACAAATCAGATTTCTTTTCTCTAAGAGGAACCTTTCAAATTTTAAGACTGAGTCTTTTTCTTCAAGAATTATGACTCGGCCAAACAGAGATCGATACGATTTCAGAAAGGACCTATGAGCTAATAAATAGTTGCAGGAAATATGGATATTTTTGAAGACCCCGTATCAAAGAGTGGATTACTTAAGAGATCTGGATCATTGAATTTTTACTGGTGGAACTATTTAAAAATAGACATTGTCAACAAGTAACTAGATATATATTGGGAGGTTAATGTCTCGAGGGGGCATTTAGTTACGTAAAGAGCTATTAAACCGTAATAAAATAATAAAAGAATAAGAAAAAGATGTAGGTACTGCCTAACTGTTCGCAAACAAAAAAAAAATACTTTTTTTTACTTTTTGACAGAGACATTACGCCTCGTAATAATTTTGAGAACCAGATCTTTCGGATCAGGATCGTTCGCGAATGACGCATCACCATTAATACTTAAAATTTAATACTTTATGAAAAATTAAACATCAATAAATAAATGGGTAATTGATTTTTAAAATCAAATTATGATCGATTTGCGGTACAGGCATGCAACTTACATTACATTTACAAATTTCATAAGATGCCAAGTTGAATTTTTTTTTTTTAAGAAAGTAAATTTTTCTCATACCTATCTATAGAAATTTTCACTGCAAAATAAATTACATAAGCTCACATTAAAAAAACTATGCACATTGTCAACATATAAGCAACAAAATAGTGAAATTATTAATTATCTATCTACATATTATAATTTATTTTTTTACATTTTATAATAAATATGACAATTTAGACAACGATTATTAAACTAAACCTACACCTACTGTTATATAAAATCAGTCTCAAATAGATTTCTGCTGATCAAAGTAAATTTTTAGATCAAAGACATAAAAGTACCTAAATGAATTGAAAAGCGGCAAAATTAATAAAAACGGTTAAAATTGTGCATGGAAAAATATTGCTGATATTAATAGAATCACTGCAATTTAAATTTATATTTAGAAAAACTGAAGGAAAAAAATTTGGTAATGGAGAAATATATTAAGGTAAAATACAAAGAAAACCATATAAATAATTGCAATATCAAAAATTGGCCTACAATGAAGAACAAGTAGCCTACCAAATGCTAAAACAAATATTTTTAGTAGGGGAGTGTTGGCTAAAACAGGATGGTCTCGTAAAACGGGATACCGACGATAATTTAAAAATAAGCGGCGCCATCTAATGACCGGGGATGTTAATCACTACAGATACCGTCTATTTGAATGTAGCAGGAGGTTACTCTGATTTGTGGCTTGTGGCAAATGTTAGTTTAAAAAAGTATGGTTATGCTAATTAGTTTCATCCGTAGTTAGTTAAGAATTATTAAGTTTAAATCAACAAAATAAATACCGGCGAGTAATTTATATGATTCTCTATGTGTTTTGCGATATTTGTGAATATGATAACTAATTTTTTTTTGTTGAAAAATTTCAAAACATAGTGTTTAGTTGGGTAAAATGGGATATCGAATGGTTGGGTAAAACTGGATACTATCCGTTTTGTCCAACCAAAACGAAGATACTTTTTAACAAGCATATTAAATTTAATTTTTTTAGGGTTATTAAAAGATAGAAAAATAAGAAAAAGTGATCGGCAGTCTTTGAACGAGGAAAGTATGCGCCAAGCAGTGGAAGAGGTTCTTGGCGGAAAATTGGGTTATCTTAAGGCTTCTAAAGAATTTGGGGTATCTCGAACAATTATTGAAGCCAGAGGAAAAAAAATAAAAATGGAACTCTCGAACCAGAAAATTCAGTAAAGAAAGGACTAGTGCGTCACAGACCGGTTTTCACAGCGGAACAAGAGGAGGAGTTGGTAGAACACATTTTGAGAATGGAATCACGACTATTTGGTTTTACTTTGAATGACTTTCGAAGTTTGGCTTTTCAGTTAGCTCAACGCAATAGATTAAATAATCCATTTAATAAAGCTTTGTTATACAGCTTTCTAAAAAGACATCCAACCGTTAAACTTCGTACCCCTGAGCCAACATCTCTAGCTAGAGCCATGGAAAAAATATAAAATACCACCCGAACGGATTTACAACGTTGACGAAACGGGTATAATGACTGTGCCAAAGAAAAGATCGACATGTTTATCATTGCGTGGGAAAAGACAAGCTGGGTGTATATCTTCAGCTGAACGTGATGTTCTTGTTACTGTGGAAATTCGCATGAGTGCTTCTGGTTTATTTATGCCACCTACCTTCATTTTTCCCAGGTCCAGAGCAAAACGTGAGCTGCTAGATGATGCTCCACCTGGCAGTAAAGCTTTCTATCATTCGTCAAGATGGATGCAAAAAGAAATTTTTTCTAATTGGTTTAGTCATTTTATTGAGTTTTTAAAACCCTCCAAAGGACATCCTGTTCTTTTACTTTTGGACGGACATACGACCCACACAAAAAATATTGACGTCATAGAGAAATCTAGAGATATTGGTGTTGTAAGGTTGTGCTTCCCTCCGCATGCCACGCATCGATTGCAGCCTCTAGACGTCAGTTTCATGTCACCACTCAGCACTTATTTTACGTCAGAAGTTCAAAAATGGATGCAGCAACATCCATGTTGACCAATCACAGTCTCCCAAATAGGAAATCTTTTCGGAAGAGCATATATGAAACCTGTTAGCGTCCAAACCGCTGTGAATGGGTTTAGAAAGACTGACATTCAACCTCTCAATCCGGAAATTTTTAGAGAATAATCGGCGCTCTCCACCTCGTACACCACCATTATCACAAAACCAAGTTGATGGCGAGGCAGAAAATGAGAATTCTCCAAATACATTGCCTTCAGATACTTTTACAGCACAAAAATTTCCTAAAGTGCTTGAAAATAAGGAAAATTATCATGTTACTAATCCTGCTCTTTCTTGCAACAAGTTCTATGCTAATGCAATACCCTCCTGTTCGTACTCTGCCAATAAATTTCAAGTCACTCCCAAAGAACTAGTTGTCCTTCCTCACGCAGAAAGAAAAATTAACGCTAATGATAAAATGAGAGGAAAAACAGATGTGTTAATCTCAACACCTTAAAAGGAAGAACTGAAGAGGTCTATAGGTAAAAGGCCCATCAAGAAACCAAAACTAAATTTGGAAGAAAAACAAAATTGGAAAGGCAAAGGAAAAAATAAGAAATATGTTCCAAAACAAAGAGAAAGAAACAAAAGAGATAGCAGTTCAGATGATGAAGACGAAGTTTGCATTTATTGCTCGGAACTGTATTCCAAATCAAAATCAGATGATGGTTGAGTAATGTGTGAGCAATGTCGATTTTGGGCTCATGAAGCATGCGCCGGGGTAGAGAATGATGGCGAGCCATACTCATGCGATTTTTGTCGGTTTTAAACTATAAATTTATATAATATTAATGTTATATGAATAATGTTTTATTTTTCAAGTCAATATATTTAACTTCAATATCGTCTTTAGTCACATTCAAAAACCATCCCGTTTTACGCGACCAGGTGGACAAAACGGGATACTTTACCATTTTTTTAAAAAATTGACTTTTTCAATGTTATCGTCAAACTATTAAAGCGTAATTAAACTTAATCATAGGAAGTGGTCAATAAAGAAGTTACAGATAAGAAGAAGTAGATATCAATAGCATAGTCAAATAGTTATTGAGTCAAATAACGTTAGCTATCTCGTTTTGTCCAACTCTCCCCTATATAAAGTGAATTTAATATGAAAGGGGGTATTATAAAATATGTACAAAATAGTATAGAAACAGTAATGTAAGAGTTTCTTATATTGTTACATGATGAGTTTAATATAGTATCAAGATGAACAAGAAAAAACCGAAATAATTTATTTTAGACAATTATGAAGTATGTTAAACGACAGATGAATAGTAAAGCAGTATATTCGAAACCATGAAAAATCAAAGGTGACGTTCAGTAATTTACCAATTATTAGGAATAACTAACAGAAGAATGAGCGAAAAATAAAAAAGAAGTATGAAGGAACCAATTTAGATTTAATATGAGCAGATACGATTTTTATTAGAAAGTAGTTATGGAAAAGTCCATAATAAACTTTTATGGAGTATAATTGACCTTGAGAAAGCATCGGATAGGATACCTAAGATATTCAAATAATCCAAAAGTGAAAGTCGGATTCGATCAGTGATATCTAATTAGTCTGGTATCGAGTAACCGCTAAAGTTTGTATAAATATGTTTTTTGGTGTTTTTTTGTTATCTGATGAATTATTAAGGACTGGTTTGAGCAGAGTTAAACTTTGATTGGTACAAACATATTTTATTCAAAATATTAAGTATGTACGGTCAAATCAATATTAAAAATAGTTTTCTTTCGATGGTAGGTACTTTCGATGCCGATAAAAAATTATTTTTAATACTTACTTTGGAATCAAATTACATAGAGAACTTTTATTATTAGAAAACACTTATAATGTGATAGAGAAGGTGTAGCAGATTTAGAAGTATCTGCAAAGGTATGGTAATAGAACACAATCAAAATGTCGATAATATATAAATTTGAAACTGAGTATCAGAATACTAAATTAATTGTATGGGCAGGATATATAATGTAACTACTCTCATTAGAATGGATAAAAACAAGAAAACTAACCTGTTTTGCGTAGACAGTGAAACATCCAGAATAGTACAACTCTTTGCACCTTGTGATACAAGGAAACAATAGCAGGAAGAAGAGGTCCAAGAAAAGCATTGCGGCTTAAAAACTTAAGCCAATGGTGCGCAAAAATACCCAAATCTCTTTTTTAATCTAGATAACAAGGTAATAATCGTCTATATAAGTATATATTAGATGTCTTGCAATTACTAGGATTACTAATACCACCAACATGTTACTGAAATATTCTCTCCTTCCATATCACCAAAATTAAACTGAAGTATGAATGTTTCCACTAGCTACCGCCAAAACCTAAAAAATAAAATAGTTTTAAAACAATATCACAATGAGAGATGAGTTTACAGAAAAATGTTAACTATAAACTATAGATATGGTAAAGAATTACTAAAAAATTAGAAAGGGATAATCCCTAGAAGTTGGCTGTATATCATAAAGTTAAAAAACTTCGTACACTTTATGTCATCGAATGCCATAGTCTGTGGACTAGTACACATTTTTTTCCCATTGGCTCTTAACTTGGAAATCCCTATTTATCGCTCGAACGGCGCATATAAATATTGGCGATTTTCAGGTCAGCCAAGTCAGTCCCTCACGGGCTCTCCGAGAGCTTAGTGCTCTTGATCTGATGTTTTATTTCGACTTATTGTACCTTTGTCATGTAAGAAATATCTTGTCTTTTTATCAAGACAAGCCATCAGAAGATAAATATTTACAAGTCGTTACCCAGTAAATGGACTTGGGTAGATGAGCTCTCGACAGTATATTCGAAGCCCTCTACAGAGCATCCGGGGATTTCAGAAGGTGTTTAGACCCTTATTTACCTCCCCGAGATGACATTAGTTTAATTGAATGCGATGTATAGTTTTGATATTCTGAGTTCTGTAATTTATTAAAAAAACATACAGAAGTTAAGAGTAAAATTTTGACTAATATGTGGTTAATTAATTACTTTGTAGTACTTGCAAAATAACCTCAAAACCAAACAGTGGTTGGGTTTAAATGAATTTACATCCGAACTGTAGGAAAGTTAAATGCCAACTAATTTGATATGTCAAAAGTGATGTTTACAATGACAATAACATTCGGAATATGATTGACTGTACATTTTTTAAAAAGTAAAATAGGCAAAGGACCCATATTTTGAACTCTATATGAATTTTAATAAAATTAGCTTATTAAACTTGAGACAGTAGCTAGTACTTATTATTAGTAATATTATTTAAACTTATTTGTTTATATTTTATGAATTGACTATAAAATTAAATTAATCAGAAAAATTTAAAATCAAGCTGATTTTTAAAAACGGACAGAAATTCAAATTTGATGATTAGAGAAAGTGAGTGAATTAAGAATGAGTTAATTGGTTGAATAACTAAATGTGAAAGAAGAGAAAATTTATTTTATAGACCACTGGGAGGGATTATCGTATCCTGTAGTGTAATTATGACTAATTGTGTAAGAGAGGTTCTACACCTCATAATACAGGGCAAGATCACCGAAAGAAGGGGCCCAGGTCGAAGAACATCCTGGCTCCGAAATCTCCGAGAGTGGTATCAATAGACATCCGCTAATCTGTTTAGGGTTGCCCTAAACAAAGTTATTAGTGCCAATATGATCGTCAACGTTCGATAATCGAACAGTGTACTAAATGAAGAAAAGTGACTCGCCGTTAGGATGAGCAAAATGCCCCCAATCCCAAAATTATTTAAATTAAAAAAAAATTAAATTTTTTTTATTTTTTTAAATGCTAAGTGATTAAAAAATAAGACCACCCACTATCCTCAAAAACGTAAATTTTTTGGTTTTATTTTTTTAGTAATTTAAATATTTCAAAAAATTCACACGCATAGTTGAGGCTCTTACAAAATTTGTCTATTTTTATAGACCCATAATTATTTAAGTGTACTTAACCCAAAAATGCATTTTTTTTTTTTTCGAAAAAAGCGTATAACTTTTTTTTGGGGCGACTGCAGGCCCAATTTTATTTTGTATATTAGATTAAAAATTATATCTCTGATTTTTTCAGATTTTTCTATATTGTGCGCCATCTTCAAAAATCCGAAAACTTTGTTTTATGGGTTTTAGGGGATTTTCTCCACTTTATAGACTTCAAAATAGATCAAAGCAAGATTTTTTATAGGTTACATATATTTTAAATTTAATGAGATTTTTAGGATATTTAAAAATTGGGAGAAAATCCTTTAAACCACTCCCCCTCCCCCAAACCACGTTTTTCACGGATTTTGGCGGGGTAATCATATTTTTTGAGATCGCCATAACCTGAATCAATTTCTCATATTTTTACTTTTTATGTGATTAAAAATAATGATACTGCGCAATTTGCCTACATAGACCAGTAGGTTACGTGTACATAACCTAATAACGCATTTTTGTTATATATAAAAAAGCGTATAACTTTTTTGGAGGTGACTGCAGGTCCCATTTTTTTTAATTCTGTGTATTTGCTCAACAACTATCTGAATTAAAAAAAAATCCCTATGGCGCGCCATCTTCAAAAATCCGAAATTTTTTTTTAGAGGTTTGATATACTTATTTGAAGTCTATAAAATCCTAGAAAATCTCCCAAAACCCCTAAAAAAGAGATTTTTGGGGGTTTTTGGAAATGGCGCGCCTTACGAAAAAATCAGAGATACAGTTTTTGATCAAATAGACAAAATAAAAAAAAATTGGACTTGGATCTCCAAAAAAAGTTATTGAGTTCTTAAAAAAATGCATTTTCAGGTAATGTACACCTAACCTATGGGTCTAGAAAAAAAAATAGACAAGTTTTGTAAAAGTCTTTACTATAAGTGTGAATTTTTTGATATTTTTAAATTGATTGACTACCAGAAAAAAATATAAACGATAAAATGAAGTTTTTACGGCAGGATGAAGGGTGGCCGGCTAAAATTTCTGTCTTATTTTTTAATTACGTAAAACGTAAAAAATGAAAAAATTAATTTTGGTTGTATCGATCTCAAAAATTAAGATTATTTCTGCAAACCATGGTTTTTTGGAGGTTTAAAAGTGTTTCGCCCAATTTTTGAATGCCCTAAAAACCTCATTTAATTTAAAATATATAAAACCTTTAAAAAAACCTTGATTTGATCTATCTTGAAGCCTTATAAAATGGAGAAATTTCGCAAAAAAAAACAATTTTTTGGATTTTGGATTTTTGAAGATGGTGCGTCTTCTGGGAGTGAGGACAATTTTCCTATCTTAACGGGGGTACCCTTTAATAGGTTGTATATGTGTAAGGGGAAATTTTGAATTATAATTGTTGATTTATTCTTTTTCTTTATTTCTATAACAATATTTTCTCATATTTTCAACATTTAATTTCCATTACACTTCTCATAAAAATGTTTCTCAATATATATTTATAACATAACACCAAATAATAGACAATTTCTTTTAATTCATAATCTCTTAGAACATTCACTTCAGTAATCATTAAATGTCTCCCATTTTTCTTAAATACTTTTTCATTCAATTTTACAACTTACATCAAAAACTTATGACACTAACTATGATTCATCCATCACTATCACTATTACATTTTATCTTATGATCCTTTCAATTATTTACTGTCTTTTACCATCAATAATCCTAGAAAACCCTCACTTTTTTCAATCAAATTTAAATAATCTTTATTTTACAATTACAATTCAAAATTTTCCCTTGCACATATACAACCTACCCTACAGTTGGCCATCAAATTTCCAATACAATTCTTTTGGTTATTCATCATTAATATTACCTTATTCAGAAACAATTGGTTATAATTACAATACAGGATATTAAAACCCTTTAAAGTGATCTATAAAATATTTTTTTTTCTTTCACATTTAGTTATTCAACCAATTAACTCATTCTTAATTCACTACTTTTCCTACTCATCACATTTGAATTTCTGTCCTATTGTAAAAATCAGCTTCATATTTATCTGGATCAATTTAATTTTATAGTTAATTCATAAAATATAAACAAATAGGTTTAAATAATAATAAAAATACTAGCTATTGTCTCAATTTTAATAAACTAATTTAATGAAAATTCATATTCGCTCTGTGCGTGACTGACGCGATACCTACCGCTTTCATCTGACAGTTTTGGACCTCCCAATTTAAGGTTAAACATATTAAATACAGACGAAATTGACAATTATTAATAATTAGTTTTTTAATTATATTTTTCAGTTTATGTACAAAATAAATGTAGTATTAAAATCTGGGTTTCTAAAAATTGATCATAATTTATCCTTTCAACTCCAAACGGAAAAGAAAGGGAAAAATTGTACTTGTATTGGCAAATCAATTTTTTTATGTGGAAGAGCATGTACCTAATTAAAAACAATATTAGTAAAAGTTGTGATGTAAAAGCTAAAGATATCAGGCAGGCTGCAGTTAGCTTGAAGCCTTATGAAATATCATTTGAGGTAAATTATTTAACTTTTTCCTATTTCAATTGCATAAAAATGAAATTATGTGATAATTACTTTTTCATATTAATAGTCCATCTTTTTCTTTTCTCTAATTTATGTGTAATCTTTGGAAACCTATAAAAACTACACTCACTATTTATGCTATTATTAGCCCAATTAAATACGCAACATGTATTTGCAGTTTTGCATCCATTTTTGATAAAATTTATGCGGAAAAGATAGGTCCAATTTTGTCATATTTCGCCGCTACGCATGCTGGCATCGTTTCAAGTTACCCCTACCATGCTTACGCACGAAGCGAATATAGAGTTCAATATATGGATCATTGACCTAGTTTACTTAAAAAAAATGCACAACCAATCTTTTTCCGAATATCATTGTCATTGGAAATGGTCAATTATCACATTTGACATACGAAATTAGTTGACATTAAACTTTCCTACAGTTCGGATGTAGAAAACTTTTTCGAGTAGCGACTTATGTTCCTTGTAGGCAATCTAAGTCCATCGGCATATAGCCAGATAGTTTAACAATTTTAAGTATGATTTAATCCATTTAAACCCAACCACTGTTTGGTTTTGGGGTTATTTTGTAAGTAATACAAGGTAAGTAATTAACTACATGTTTGCATATAATAGTAAACATTTTACCCTACGTTTTTATTAATTTATTGGGATTACTTGCTTTTAGGTTCACAGAAGATGGACTGATTAGTTCGAAAACGTTTTGAACTTGATCTTTTTGGATTTTTAAATTTAATTTTTAATTAAATATACCAATTACAAGAGAAGTGTTATACTTCGATGTTCTGAGTTTTTTAAAATTAATAAATTACAGAACTCAGAATATCAAAACTATACATCTCATTCAATTAAACTAAAGTGTACGAAATATAGACGTATTACTAATGTAAGTTTTCGGATCTAATAATGTCGAATAAAAATTATTAATTCTTATAAAGTGTCATGTAAAATTCACTCATGTTTTATGAATGTCCAAAAATATATTAGTAATATATTTGTGGCGTTGGGTGAAAACATCCTAAGTTGAATTATGCGATTTTTTCATATCTTTGAGTTCTATATTTTTGCTCTTTCGATCGGTATTAAACACATTAAGTCTTTGTCTTTTTTAACTGTGAGAAAACTTGGCTGATATAAATATTTTTAAGTAACTGCAAGGTTAGTTAAAAACAAAAGAAGACTTGTCGGCAAAAATAAGAAACACCTATCCTCATCGAATTCAAAAATTGGAGTAAAAAGAACGAGGTCCTCAAAGAAATTAAGAGGAACAGACATATTTTTTATAAATGGAGACTATCCAAAAGACATACAAATTCAAAGAAAGGGAAAAAAAGGCACAGATTAAAGCAAAGTTCTGAATTTGGTTTCGAAAATTCGAAAGGCATTGGAGAGAACTGTGTGACAAGCTTGGATGATAACATATTTGGTTAGGAATGTAGGATCGCAATGAAAAAGTTCCATACACACCTCCCATACGAAATGCCACTAGACAAAAATCTTGAGGTGACACGAGAGCTTTTCCGTCTGACAGATAGCATGGAGTGTGGAGGGACGAGGGAGCTGAGCGGGCCGTAACCTTTACCATGGATGAATTAGTCGAGGCATTAAATGCACTCAAGACGCAGGTCCCCGGACTAGACTAGATACCGCCCGAAGCGGTAAAGGGGGTCTAGGACGCGCGTATCCATGTAGCACATCCATGCATGGCTTGAAGTATAGACATTTCCTGGGCCTTGGAGGACATAAGATTAGTATTGCTTCCCAAAACTGAGTAAAAGAGAATGATGCGAGGACGGATCGACGATACGATTGAGAGATCAGGAGCCCTATCCCCGAGACAATTCTCTAACCTGAATCCAACGCACGCCAGCCATATGGGTTAACCTGGTATGGTTATTTGAAAGTTCCACCCTCAGAAAAGAAAAGAAAAAAAATGTGGTTTTGGTACAAAGATTTACAGTAAACCGTTGGATCAGAATCATCTAAATTAACTGAAGTGATAAATGTGTTGTACCTACACGTTCAACTTAGGTTTTTCTTCTTCTAGTGCCGTCTCCACTAGTGAAGGTTGGCTATAACCATTGCAAACTCGTCTCTATCTTCTGCTTTTCTTAAGAGCGTCTGTGTGTTTAACCCGGTCCAGTCGCGAATGTTTTTAAGTCAGGATATTTGTCTATCAGGACCCCTTTTTCCTTCGATTTTACCCTTCATAATCAGCTGCAACAACTCGTATTTATCATTTCTAAGTATGTGACCCAAATATGCTGTCTTTCGCCTTTTAATGGTGGTCAAAAGTCCTCTCTCTCTTCCCATTCTATGCAACACCATTTCGTTCGTAATATGATCGGTCCATGGTATCTTCAAAATTCTCCTAAAAAGCCACATCTCAAAAGCTTCCAGTTTTCTCATTAAGTCAACATTAACAGTCCAGACTTCGACACGATAAAGAAGAATATAGTGGATATAACATTTTACCATCTGATATCGGATTCGCAGATTGAGTCTTTGGTTACTCAGAAATTTCGTCATCTTTAAAAAGCTGCTCTTGATTGCTCTATTCTTGAGCGAATTTCTGATTTCGGATTCAGATCTTCCGTAATCCAGACTCCTAAGTATTTCATTTTGTCCACTTGCTCAATATCTTCATTTTTTATCTGGATCCTTGTAATGACTTTGCTCCTATTACTGATAACCATGGATTTTGTTTTCTTTATGTTTATTGTTAAACCAAACTGTTCCCCAGTATCACAAATTGTGTTTAGTAACGTCTGCAGGTCTGTCTCACTTTCAGCGATAATGACTGTATCGTCAGCATAACGGATGTTATTTATATTTTCACCATTGATCTTGATCTATTCTGTACACACCCCTGTCTCACTTCTCTACTTATCTGTTGCGCATCCGTGCTATTTCCATACAATGTTACCACAGCCTGTTGGTTCCAATAGAGATTTCTCACTATGTTAATGTCATTTTCGTCAAGTCCTTTTCTCTTTAATCATTCCATGAGAATGTTATGTTTAACTTTGTCGACAGCTTTCTCATAGTCTATAAACGCAACGAAAAGATCTTTTTGTGACATTTTTGTGCAAGAGTTGTGAAACTATACAGAGCTTCCACTGTTCCGAAGCCGTTACGAAAGCCAAACTGTCTATTACTCATATCCGCTTCGTACTTTCTGAATATTCTTGCATGTATAATCTTTAAAAATATTTTTAATAAGTGTGACATTAAGCTGATTAATCTATAGTCATTACAGTGTTTGGGGTTCTTGGTATTATAGTATGTCTGTTCTGTCTGTTTATAGTATGTTGGACTTCAGATTTTAATATTATTGGAGCTTATAGCATGTTGGACTTCAGATTTTAATATTATTGGAGTTATACTTGTTTTATTTCAATTGGGTTATTAATAGGTTTATTGTTTTTGTCAATTAATCGGTTAGGTGTATTTGTTCGTGATTTTCCAGATAATTCTTACAATTTTTTATTTAAATTATAATTATCATGCTTTTTCTGCAATTCTTCCACTTCGATGCATGTTTCCATCATCCACTTTTCCTTAGAGTCTTTTATTTTGTTCCTTATTAATTTATGTTTTTCTCTGTACTTATTTGGGTTTTTGTTTCTATATTCTCTTCTTTGTTCCATGATTTCCAGTATTTCTTGAGTCATCCAAGGTTTTCGGCTTTGTGTTTTCTTTTGTAGAGTTTCTTTCTGTGTTTTTATAACAGAATCTTTGATTTTGTTCCACATAATGTTCACATTCTCAGTGTCTTTCATTTCTGATCTTAATTTCTTCATTTCTTGATTGATGCGAGTTGAATCCTCAGCACGGATTTCACTTGTCTTGAGTAACTGAGTATTCACCTTAGAACTTTTGGATTTTAT
The DNA here is from genome assembly GCF_040954645.1 of Diabrotica undecimpunctata. Classification (NCBI taxonomy): domain Eukaryota; kingdom Metazoa; phylum Arthropoda; class Insecta; order Coleoptera; family Chrysomelidae; genus Diabrotica; species Diabrotica undecimpunctata. Next base: position 83,152,864 of record NC_092811.1, on the reverse strand, counting down.
TATCTTTTTTACCCTCAGTTTCAATTTTGAGACAAGGAGGTTATGGTCTGATAGGACATCTGCTTCAGGAAAAGTCTTAACGCTTACAATGGTTAGAATCGGTTAACTTAGGTAAAAGAGATAAATAATACTACCTTGGACGATCGGCTTTGCATACTATAATTTGCTATGCATCGTCAGGTGTCATTTCATCAGGTCATAATGCCAACCATAATGGAGCTTTACGTGTGTTTCCACGTAGATTATAACTACATTCCTAATATCGGCATCATTTAAGTTACCCTTCCGCATACCTGACGACACATAGCAAACTATAGTAAGCGAAACCGGTCGTCCAAGGTAGAATAAATTGATTATAAGTCTATCATTTATTTTTTACCTAAATTGACTTAATTGGTTGATATACCAAAAAAAATTTAGGTTTCAAATCGACTAAGTAGGACAAGTTAAGGCAGAACTGCTAAGTCTATTACGATATGATTATTAATACAAGCCTTTAATTATAGTACAAGATCCCACTGCAGGATCACTACGTTCATAACGTAGTTTATCAAACTCACATTTTTACGTACATTTAAAATTAGGAGAATACACCGATAACAGGTTGCCAGTCAAAAAGTGATCACAAATATTTTTAATTCAATTAATAGAATTAATTTTAGAAATTTTTTTTATTTCGTTCATATATTTTTTAAATAAAATACATTGCTCATGAGGTATATGCATGGTTTTTATCTCAAATTAAAGCAAATTTTTTTTCTTAATATAATGATATAAGGTTACCTGAGAAAAAATCTCGAGGTATCAAAAATAAAAATTAAAATAGAGTTACTGCGCAACAACACTGGTTTGACAAGTGATAATATGACATTTCAAACCAGCAGCGTTGTGCGTTAGCTGTTTTTTACTTTATCTTTGATATCTCGCGTTTTTTAACAGCTGGCAACCCTAATTTGCGACTAGCTTTTCTCTGACAACCTTATATCATATTAAGAAAAAAAATCAGCTTTAATTTAATATAAAAAAAACATGTATTTACGCCATGAGTAGCTTATTTTATTTAAAATTAAATAAACGAAATAACTTTAATTCAAAAACTAATTACTATTAATTAAATTAAAAATATTTGCGGCCAATTTTTGACCTAACCCAACCTATTATCAACGTATTCTACTAATTTTAAATGTATGTAAAAATGTGAGTTTGATTAATTTTTTTATGAATGTACTGATCCTGCAGTGAGATCTTAGACTGTTCACTACTGAAAATTAAAGATATAATCATATCAGTGTTTACATAAAGATTCATACAAAATAACTAACCAGTTATTTATTTATAACTCTGTACTCCACCAAAGAGATTAAAATATTGGAAGTTTATTTTTACTCTCAAGGAAAGTTGAGATTTTGGACTTGGGTTGTTTTCACCCAACGCTGCAGATATGTGAAAATACTGACAACCTTAAAAATAATAATTTTATTGAACAGATTTACAAATAGGTGAAATTAGAAATATATACAGTATTCTCTAAGATAATATCGGATACAATAGTACAAACATATAACTATCAATGAATATGAACCAAACAAAACTATAATAAATATGACAATCTACTTAATTTAAGCATAAAAACATAAGTGAAAATCGATCAATATCTACTACACCCTGAACACACGAAGGAGCTAATAAAAGTAACTGAAGTTAAACCAAAACCAGGTATACAGATTAGTTCGATCACCTTTTAGAAAACTGGTACATATATCAAAAAGTAATAAAATACAGTAATATTTGAAAACATGTGTATGTGAACAATTTATATATCCAGAATTCTATATCCAGGTCTTAAATGTAGACATTAACAAAACTATGACATATTAGGAACAAGACATGTTTCACAAAGTTTATAATACACTCAGTCATTACTATCTAGATAGGGTACTGCATTCACTGTTACAAACAGACACACTTTCATTATGCTGTACAGCAAAATAAGTAGATGAAGACACCAAAAGAACTGCCTACCAAAAGGAAGTATTTTAGCATCAAGTACCTAAAAATTACCAAACTACGCCGGTCCATATCCTTATCCACTTCCTTTACGCCTATGATCTTGCCAAATGTGTTCAAGATTTAAAGGACTGCATACAAAAAGTAGAAAAGGAACTTTAACACAATATACGCGTATTACCAGCCTAAATAATAATGGTACTGTAAATGATAACGGTAGTAGACTAATAGCTCTGAAAGAGAGAAATACCAAAAAAATTTTAATACAAAAAACGACGCTGAAAAACTGATATACAAGGAGACACAAGCCAAAGTGCAAGAATGATACGTCGTAAGAAAAATGAAGACTGCCAACAACAGTGTAACAAGATAAATTCCCATCTAGGATGAAGTAGGAGCATAGAAAGTTGAAAAGTATTAAAATCATTACGACAGGAAAAGAAAAGATATATAATCTCAACAATTACATGTGATAGATGGGACAAGTATTTCGAAAGACTTTTAAATGGAGACAGATCAGACTTCAAAGATAACAACGAAGCCCATAATGTAAATATCCTAGCCTCACCTATACGAATAACATCAAAAGAAGTAGAAGAGATATGTAAATCGTTAAAAAATATCAAGTCACGTGGTCCAGGAAGCATTCCTGCTGAACTAATAAAATACTGCATAGCAAAATTATATGAAAGCCTAGCCCAACTTTTCTCAAGTTGCATTAACGGAGCGAAATAAAAGTGATTAAAGATAGAATAGAAAATGAATAAAAACATATAGAAGCCGAAGAACAAGCGGGATCCGGGGCAAGTAGATCAACTATTTAACATTTATTATGTCTTTACTGTATGTAGACTTAAAAAAACATATGAAGTATCCCACAAAATAAACTATGGGAAGCATTAGAGAAAACAAATATAAACATAATTTTAATACGAGCAACGAAACAAAGGTATGCTAATTCTAAGGGTAAAAATTGAAAACAACCTATCAAAGGGAATTCCACCAACCTCCAGCTACAACCGAACAAAGTCAGGATGGTTTGGATTCTTATTGCTTTTAAGATTGGGACAAGACCATAGCAATACCTATTTATCAAAACTCGATAGAGTAAAGATCTTGTTAAGGCGACAACTTAGCCTCACACACACCTATCTGTAAAAGTTATTAAAATTTGCCAAGAACATAACATCAATCTTTTTTTTCTCTCTCATTTTTTTAAAGGAACTTTACAAATCTTACACAACCTCTTGGCGTATCTGTTTTTCACTCCCTTAAACAGACGGAGGTCCATCCTTCTAAAATGGAAACAATCCTCAGAAAGAAGTGAAGCCTCTTTGCCAAAAGATCGATTTCTAACTCTTCTTAAAGAGCTACATGCGTCACTAAAAGAAATTAATGTTGTTTCTGGTTTCAAAAAATGTGGCATTATTTTACTAAATGGCAATAAAGTTCTCGACATACTACCTTCCTCCAAAGATTCTAAAGTTAACAATTAACCTGCCACCGAAGCCTTAGATGCCAACTTCAAACAGTAATGGAAGCTACGAGACAATCTGGCAAACGCGTCGAAGTTATAGATTTTTCTAATAACAAAGATGAATATACAGCAAGACCTAGCAACGAGAACAAAAAACCAAAAAGCAGCATATTAAAAAGGAATAACCTGTTAAATATTATGATGAATCAATTTCTGAAGAGTCTGATTATTCACTCCAAGACAGTGATGCATAATGGAGAGAGAGTTTTTCTGAAGAGGATCCATTTGCAATCAAAGCTTTGAAGGATAATCATTTGTCAAAGTTTTCACTTGAAGACTTTGTCATTGTCAAAGTTATGAGAAAGGCCAAAAATTCATTTCGATTATAATATGTTGTTAAGGTTGTTGAATTTGATGAGGAACGATATATTGGAAAGTTTTACAAAACATCCTCCCGTGGCTAAGATGTGGCACCTGATGATGTGATCCACAAGCTTGGAAAACCAAAATTGTGCACATCTACAAGATTCCAAACACTAATTACTTTTGACGATGATTTTGAAGGCTTAACAATACATTACGTTCATTAGTTCTATTTACAGTTACCAGAAGTTATTAATTATATACCATTAAGGTTATATATTGGTTTAAACATGTTATTTGTAACTTTTCTCAAACTTTACTTTTTGTCAATAAGTTATAATTTTTTTAATATGTCAAATACATTGTCTGAACAGGTATATGTGTTGTTATTTACCCTTTGTTAGTTAAAACAGTGAAATACTAATATACTCACAAGTGTTACCATTCACCCCACTTCATGGGATGCATAGCAACAGACATATTTATTTATTTTTTGTAATATGAATAAGTTAAATTTTTTTCCAGTAGATTAAGGCACTACCATGCCAAACTTTTAAGCATTCAACATATTTCTGAGTTAAAACAGAGTAGCTGTGGTAATCAAAAGGCAAAAAACTGTTGCTGTGCATATACATAAATGAGAGTCTTTTAGTTAGTAATTTATAATACAGTACCCCAAAGCTACATAGATCTGCTTTTTTAATAACACGATAGGAGAATATTTTTTCACTCAATTTGAAACATGCTGTCCTCACAACCTGACAATTTTTCTCAATATTTATTAAAACTAACATAATTTTATAAATAAATATTTTACCTATACCAGATATAGAAGTATTTAGAAGTCATCATTTTGTATAAAACATCACAATTTATCCTTAATTTTTTTTGTACTTCAAAATCCAAGGATGAGTTAAAACTTGGCCTAATTCAGGCCTCAGTTCTGGTTTAACAACCAACAATTTTTTAATGAGATCGGCTGCTTCTACTGATACATAAGATGGTACTATAAATTGGGCTCGACTTATCCTTCTGTACGTTTCATCGTAACTTTGAGATTCAAAGGGTGGGCGCCCAGTAAGGAATTCATAACACAGTACCCCAAGACTCCACAGATCTACTTTTTCATTATGTGTTTTGCCTGTTACCATTTCAGGAGATAAATAATCTAGAGTGCCACATAGAGTTGATCTTCTTGAAGATGGAGCATGTACTGACCAACCAAAGTCTGCTATTTTTATTTCCCCTTTTGAACCAAGAAGCAGATTTTCAGGTTTTATATCTCTGTGTATAATTTTTTTGGTATGACAGTACCTTAGTGCATCTGCGATTTGTTCTATATAAGCAGCTGAAATATCTTCTGAAAATCTTTTGTGTGGACTTGCTGATAATTTTGAATAAAGCGCTCCTAAAAGAAAAATAAAACATTAGGAGAGTGGTCCAAAAGTTTGGAAACGCCCAATAATCTCTTAAATGTATGGTCCGAATTATACAAAAACCAGGATACGCCTATGCTGCCGTGTTAACTCAAAAGGGCGTAACTGCAATTTTTATTAAAAACGAGTTTCATATCCCACGAGTAATCTCTTCTACAAATCTACCTGAGTTTCATAGCCGTATCTGCAATAAAACCGGATATATACTGCTTAAATTAATGGCCGTATCTGAATTTTCTAATAAAATGTTAGCTTTAAAAGCCGCAACTGTAAATGTTAACACAAAAAGCCGTAACTAAAAAGTTTTCGGCAGATACGACCTATTTACTTAACATTTCAAGATATTATTATGTTGGCGCGAAAAGTAGTAAACTGTCAATTTACTTTATTTCTAACCTTACTTTTTCGTGTTTTCATAGAATGTGTTTAGTTTGTTGTTCATAATAAATATGGATAATAATTTTGCAGAAACAACTAGTAAGTATATTTTCTATTAATTTATATAAAAGGCTAAACAAATACAAATTCTTACCTTGTACCTATGTGTCAAGGTAAATATTTTTGGTTCTGAAGTTATTGTAAATTGATCTTTTTGTAGGTGATTATGCTCCCAAGATGCGATACTTTCAAAGAAATTCTATTTACTCCTAGACTGATAGCCTTTAATGAATGCTTTGTTCCAGTTGGTACTTCTAAAACTTTTACAGTTGCTGTTCTATGGCATGAAGCTATTTCTGGACGAAAAAAGGCTGATATTGTTAGCACATTTTATGCATTTTTAAACAAAATTAGGGATTCCGAAGAAGTTGTTATTTGGGTGGATAATTGTTCCGGTCAGAACAAAAATTGGTGCTTGTACACATTTTTTGTGTATGCTCTAAACTCAATAGAATTGAACATTAGGAAATTAACTCTAAGATATTTTGAGTCAGGTCATACATTTATGGCAGCTGACTCATTTCACCATAGAGTCGAGCAATCTCTAAATCCACAAGGTAAAGTTTATGACTTCGTTGATTTTGTAAATGCGGTTAAAACGTCAACACGTTATGTCTAAGTTATCGACATGGCTTTTAATGATTTTTACAAATGGAAAGACGAATCATCTCAATATAAAATAACAAGGTTGGTCCCTCGTCCGTACCTTTAACAAATGATGGAAGTTTAGTTCTTGAGAGGTTTCCATACATTAGGTTATAAAACTAGTTTTGAAGGAGAAATCATAAGTGCCAAATTTTTTAAAGGCTAATATCCATAAAATTGGCATTGCAAAACCACTCTCTATCTCTCAACCACGAGGTATTACCATGGAAAGAAAACAGAAAATAATCACTAAAATTGGTCAAATAATGCCCCCAAATCGCATTACATTTTAGAAAAATATTTTTGTCAGCGAAAATGTGGACACAATAATTGATGATTAATATAATATAATAACTAGTTCGGAGTAGAAAATTAAGTATTAATTATTTATATTTGATTGACTAAGTATGATATTTTAGTTAGTCTGTATTGTTGTTTACTTTTTTAACTTTTCCTAATTATTAAGAATAACTTACGAAATTAATACAACATTAATATTGTAACGTTCATTTGTTTAATGCAATAAATATTTTCAAAAAATCATGTAGTTACGTTTTTAATTATATACCTCATGTTAAGTGAAAAAGGCGTATCTGTCAAAAGTGTTGTTTTCCCAAGTTGGTACTCTACCAAAATCTGTCACATGATAGTATAAACCTATTTATTAACTTCTATATGGTACAAGTCACAACTTTTTAAAAAATCACGATTGCCTCATCAAAACCACTAAAACTGATTTTTCTCGCAAACTAGTTTAAAGCAGATACGCCCTTTTGAGTTAACACGGCAGTATGTTGTAATATGGAAATTTCAAATTTGATGCTTGCAATGTTGCCAGATTTACTATTTTTCTGATATTAGTCACTTTGTTTTTTTTTTAAATAAATGCTCTGTATATTGTATTATTATTGGAAATCTCACTTCAATATGAGTTCAACCATATGTAAGACTTGCTATTGTATCTAGTCACGAAGGTCTTACATAAATAAAGCTTCTCAGTACCAAATAATGATGTAATTCAGTAAATATAGACTGCTGGGATTTTGAAATTAATTCATAAAACTAACAATACATTGACGATTATTCAAAAGTTTTGTAAAATACATTGTATTAACCCACATATTACTGAAACTATTTTTTTTTAATTTTATCTTTACTTAAAGGAAATATAAGGAAATGTGTCTTATTTAATAACAAAAAATACTAAAATAATTATTTTTGCATTAGCTGTCAAAACATGTCATGTTCTTTTAAAAGGGTAGCAGTTAGAAGCAGTATATATAAGAAAGTAAAACTTTATTAACTCAAAAATAATTACAAAGTATGGAAATCCTTAAAACATTGTTTAGGGTGTAATGGTATTTTACATTTTTCACAGAAAAATTGAACATTTTTCTTGCAAAGTCCGCAACGAGATTGTTTTTCTTGATAAACAATTAAATGTTTCATACCATCATATCTTGAATGTAAGACCGTGTTGGGATTTCGTTTTGTTGGGCCGCGTTTGGTATCTTTTTTGTAGGTTTCCAGAAGGTTGCAAGCTATTTATCTTCTAAATTCAAGCTGATCAAGGCTTCCTCCGTCTTTTCGATCCAATTGCCACGCGTTTTGAATAGCCATGTCAATTCCATGTACTATTAGCGGAAAGTATTATTTTTTTCCCTCTTATAGAGATCCGGTAAAGACTAATGTTTTGGTCACAGCGGTCTACGCCACCCATAAAAGAACTGTATTACTTTATCATATTTGGTAAACAAAAATGAGTCTCTTCTCCTTATGGGAAAACCGTTTGACTAGGTGATGTGGTTTTAGTGAACAAAAGCTAGATGCAATTGTAACGACACTATAGTCGTGCCAGCGATAAACCAAAATTCCTGTATTTTTATCTAATCTGTAATCGTAAGTTCCGCTTTCCTTTTTTTTCATAGCTGTTGGAGCGAATAGGGGGCATTTTAGTGTTCTATTGTCCCTTATTGTACCTGTACAGAAAATATCTCTAGTTTTTAACTCATTTAGTAACATGCATGGATGAGAAGTTATCAAAAAAGGTGGAATCTCGTTTTTGCCAGCGTGATAAAAGCATAAGATAAAACAACTGACGAACCAAGACCCAAGTTTTTGTATGAGACTGGTATTTGTACTGAGTTGCCTTAATACGGTGTAAAACATACAATATAACCTAGACGGATATTACCTATCCAAAGCTTATAACCCCAATGAATGGGTTTGTTTCCTATAAATTGTTTCGTAGGGTGCCTTCTAAAATATGGTACCATAGCTTCATCTAGAATATGTTCTTGTTCGAAAGGAGCGTGATTTAAAAAATTTTTAGTCAATGCATCATATAATGGCCGTATTTTAGCAAACTTGTCTGTCTTGTCCAAACTATTATTATCACACACATTAAGAATTTTCATTATATGGGAAAATATATCTCTCGATAGAGCTCCAGCGACTTTTTCATTCTGACTATCATCACGATTTTCCATATATTCTGACTATCATCACCAATACATATATATTTTTGGTAACACCACGTATCCACTCAAAATAAGCACACCCACAAAACACCTAATTTCATTATCTGTAACATCACTAGTCAAGTTTTTTTTGTGCCGCGTATGTGTTTGTATATGTTGAATAGGTTGTCTTCAAAAAATAGCCTGAAGAGCTATAATGGCGTGCGATTTTGTTTAGGTCCGATTTCTGGTCTCCAGTAAACATCTTTAAGAAGCTGGTACAGATCACCTATAAGCCATTTTGCAGATCCTAGTTTTTCGAGAATAATCGAAGGTTTTGTTTCTTCTTTGCATAGTGTGGCAAGAAGTACCTCGTCGTCGTCGGAATAAGATTCTTCTGCACTCTGATCTTGATTGTCGAAAAGAACCTCCACGTCATTTCTTAGCTGGCTTCTTGGTAAATGGTCTATCGCTGTGACATCCTCGTCTCCAGAATCGCAATCTGTTATATTATCATTTGCATTGTCTGGAGGAAAATTAATTATACCATCAGGAGGCGTTGGAATCTCATCTGTCTCAAGTTCTGCAATTCCCTCATGCAATTTTAACAGTTTCCTAAAAAATAACCATTTTGTAGTGCTTATTACTACTGTCCTTTTAAAAGAGCAAAACAAAAATGGCCGTACACAAGAAAGTAACAAAAAACTAGAAGCAATCTTTCCACTATAATTACACGTAAGTAAAGCAATGACTAGCAAATCATGTAAAACGCCCACATTTGGTTTGTAATTAAAAAAAACTTACCTCCAATTAGCAACATCCATGTTTAAAAAAACAAAACAATGCTATTCCGGTACGTAAACAAACTTTTAAAGCGGGCAACTGATGAAATATCTTGATAGATATGTTTGACAGTAAATCCCACAGGCGCCGTCTATCAACGGTAAGTTTAAGTTATCAATTTAAGAGAAATAGATCGATTGCCCGAAAAAGACAGTAGTAGTATGTGGGTTAATAACTAAAGATGGCAGTTGTTTTACGTGTTTTCAAAAACCCTACAAAAAGATGGTTTTTAACCTTTAAATTTCTGGGAAGGTACAGATGTAACTATTGCTGTTTACTTTCTATTTATTTGGTCTTTAAAAAAGATCCAGGTGACTGATTTCTTAGAAGAACTCAAAATAGGGTACAAAAAATTTAAATAAATATTTTTAGACTGTTTCAATGAATCCAAAGTGGCAAAAAACTTAATGATATTTTTGTGACGTGAATTACTGAAAAGGTACAGGTGTACCTAGGTATATAGTGCATTGTAATCAAAAAAATTTATGTGAACTATTATTTTTTTTAACTACAGTCGGAAAAATGAAAAATTACCTATGAACGATCACATCAAGCACATATTTTGTATTTGCTCTCTTTTTCGACAAATAACAAACGAGAGAGATAGATTATTAAGTGTTGTCTACTAACCAAAAACGTTATCCAAGACATACGAAGTTGCATATTTCTAATTGACAGAGTGAGACGGCGATACAATTGTTAAACGTAGTTAAATTAATTTAGTAGAACATTTAAATTCCCACTTGACTATTTCTGTCCTAACGTAATTCTTAGAAAAACATTCAACATGAGTAAAGAATAGATAATTATTGTATAAACTACTATTCGAGTAATTATACTGGTCAACTATAATCTGACGGATTCAATTTCCATTATAACTGGCTCCACTTTCAAAGTAAATTGTTTTGTTTATGTTTGTGTTAGGTTAGATTCGGTAGAATTTATAAAGGTTAGATTCGGTAGAATTTATAAATTTTAATAATCAGTCTTATTTACTTGAATAAACTAAGTTCTTTTAACAGATATTTTGATAAAAAATATTGTATTTTTGGTTTGGTAAGTATTTATTTAATTCAAATACGTCAATAAAATTTTCTTCTTTCTTTTTGATTGCACAGTATTCAGTGCCATACATCATAGCTGGTCTCACTGCCGTCTTGTAAAATTTACCTTTCAGATTCACAGGAATTTTTCTGTTGCACAATACACCACTCGCCTCCTTCCATTTCATCCAGCCAGCTTTTACTCTACTGCAGGCACCTCCATCTATCTTACCGTTGCTCTGCAGTACAGATCTTAAATACTTAAACCTATCACTTTTTACAATAGACGGATACTCTTAAGTTAAAGCTGATTTAATGTAATCGAATGAACTATCTTACAATAAAGTCGTCCCACGAACGCAACTCAGCAATATAGGCAATATCATTTTAAAGTCATCTACTTTAAAATGAGTAATATATGTCTGAATTGTCAATATAAATGAGTGAGGTAAAATTACATTATTAGAAGAATTTTTCACCAAGTAACAAAAAACAAAATTTGTTTAATTCATTAATGTTTGTATTTTCAGAACGATTTCCGAAGTGGAAATTGAAACGACAATAAACTTCAAGTTTAACGTTCAATTGTGGCTTATTCCCATTAAAACAGTAATTACTTTAAAATTATTTTTTTGGGGATACTCCAGAAGTAGAATTTATAAAACTAAACCAGCATATGATGCAGAGCTAAGGCAAAGAATTATCGATGAATCCATATTAATATTGTAACGTTACAAACGTCATGTGTTTGTTACTTTTCTTTAAATAATTATTTTATTTCAATTTCTTTTATTTTATTCATCTATTAACTTCATTTCTATTTTTCATTTTATTATTTTTATTTTAAAAATAGTTGGCGCTCAACTTTTCGTTTAACTCTTCAATCAACTAAATATCCTATTTAACCTTTATTTCTCATTTTCAATGTTCATGTATTTCAGTTATATTTCCTGTATTTGAATCCAGTCTGTTCTATGTCACAGGAATAGAATGTATAAATGTCTATGCCCCACTTCAATAGAAAAACTATACCTGTCAGTTGACTACTCTTTAACTTCTGTCATGTGAGCTGTACTTCAAAATGTAAAGGGAATAATTTTTTGTAAATATCCTTCATCTATAAAAAGACTTGGTTCTATTGAAAATTCATTTTATATTGTTAAAACTTCTCTGGAGTACATATTTAATATTTAACCAATGTCTTCTTCTTTTTCTTGTAGTTCCTTCTCCTTTCGAAGGTTGGCTATCATCACAGCTATCCGTATCTTATTGGCGGCTGCTCTAAAAAGATCTACTAAGCTGCAACTATACCACTCTCTTAGGTTTCTCAACCAGGAAATTCTTCGTCTTCCTATGGATCTTTTACCCTTGATTTTACCTTGTATTATGAGCCTTAATATCTCATATTTCGCACCTCTGGTAATGTGGCCTAAATATTCCAGCTTTCTTGTTTTGATGTGCTTTATGACCTCGCAATCCTTTTGTAGCCTTCTTAACACTTCTGCGTTTGTAACTCGTTGGGTCCATGGTATTTTCAAAATCCTTCTATAGCACCACATCTGAAATGATTCCAACTTCTTTATATTATCCACTTTTAGTGTCCAGCTTTCCATTCCATACAACAAAGTCGAGAACACGTAGCATCTTAAGGCTCTTATCCTCAGATCCAGAGGAAGGTCTCGATTGACAAAGATTGTTTTCATTTTTATAAATGCTTGTCTTGCAATTTCAATGCGTGTCCTTATTTCTCTACCTTAACCAATATCTGTCTTTTTATAATTTGATTTCTTTTTATACATAACTAACCTCAACCCATGTGCTTCATTTCAAACCATATGCAGTTAGTATCTTTAGTATAATTTAACTAATTTGTTTAATAATAATTATGTTCATTTTATCCTTACCAATTTGCTATTTCTATTTAATATTGTAATTATTTTTAATCTTCATATGGCAAGGCAATATTTTAAAACATTCGATGTTGCTAATACAAGGTTAATTTTTCTTAGATTTTTGGTCCTATTAATTTTTCATTTTCACCTTTTGGTGGGACGTATCGAAACCACGTGGGTGGAACTTCCTGAGCCTTGTTAAACACTTTCCACAGCACATGATCGATCATGCAACAACTGCAGCTGCTATTCAGAACTCAATGGCCACCCGAAGGTGACGAACTACTTGCCGACATCAGAAGCCATAAGTATCACTTAATATTTTGTACAGCCTATAAGATTTGCTCTGTTGATATTAATTTTGATATTTTTTATGTATAATAGATATTATTAAATAATATCTTGCGTTTATTTGTCTCAGCCAAACTCATTTTTCAGATTTACTTTGCCATTTTCACACCCTAGAGACTGAGCTAAACGAGGCCTAACAATTGGCTCCCAAAGAAAGTTATGAGTTTTATTGTTCTACATTGGCTCCCAACTTTCGGAGGTAGTTATATTGTTACCAATTGGCACCCACCGTTTCTAATGGGTCGTTCAATGGTTACACATTGGCGCCCAACGTTGTGATGCTGCAACAGTTTTAGACAATTTTCTGTGGGAGCCAATTGTTAAGCCTCGCTTATCTCAGTCTCTCAAGTGTGACAACGACTAAAAGTCTTATCTTAGAAGTAAATCTGAAAAATGAGTTTGGCTGGGACAAATAAACCAAGCTATTAACTAATCATATTTATTATACATAAATAAACATAAAATTGAAATTTTAATATTAAATTAAAATTAACAGAGCAAATCTTGCCCATAGCTTTACAAAACTGATGTTGTCTTCAGTAGTTAGACAGGATAACATAATGTAGTGGTTAGTTGCTGATGTAGCTGTAGCTGAATCTAGATATTTTCATGTTTGTATCTTCAGATGGCCATTGAGTTCTAAATAGCATCTGCAGTTATTATTGCATGATCGACCATATGCTGTGAAAAGTCTTTAAGGAGGCTCAGGAAGTTCCACCCATTTAGTTTCGATATGTTCCGCCAAAAGGTGGAAAAAAAAATTAATGAGGCCAAACATAATTACAATATTAAATAGAAAATAGCAAATTGGCAAGGCTAGAATGAACATAATAACTCTTAAACAAATTAGCTAAATTATATTAAAGATACTAACTGCATATGGTTTAAAAAGAAGCACGTAGGTTGAGGTTAGATATGTATAAAAAAGAAGTAAAATTATAAAAAGACAGATATTGGTTAAATATTAAATTTAATATAACTTAATTTTAACAATATAAAATGAATTTTCAATAGAAGCATGTCTTTTTATAGATGAAGGATATTTATAAAAAATTATTCCCTTTCATAGCATAGCATAGCATTATTCCCTAGGCATAGCAATTTATATGTTCCATGTCTGTGACATAGAACAGACTGGAGTCAAATACAGGAAATATAACTGAAATAAATAAACATTGAAAATGAAAAATAAATATTAAATAAGATATTTAGTTGATTGAAGGGTTGAATGAAAAGTTGAGCGCCAACTATTTTTAAAATAAAAATACTAAAATGCAAGATAAAGTCGACGATAAATATGAATAAAATCAAAAGAAATTGAAATAAAATAATTATTTGAAGAAAAATAGCAAACATGTGAAATTTTTAACGTTAAAATTTCTAGAGAAACATGGAGAAATGTAATAGACGCGTTCTACAATCGTTTAGGGATACTGTCAAATTAACAACGGATGATAATTTGAACACTTGATTAGATAGACATTAATTCAGCAATGTAGTTAACGTTTAATTATTATGTTCAAATTTGGTTGTACATAATTTAAATAAAAAAAAAATATTGAGACGACTGAGCGTTTCTAGGGTTTTGTATTATAGTTTTAAGATATTCCTGACTACATAAAATCGAAAGTATTGTATACAGTTGAAGTGGAATAATTTCAATAAAGGTGCAATATTTATATAGGGTGTTGTATTTAAAAAACCAAAATAACTAATGATATCAGAAAATTGGTAAATTTGGCAACGTTACAAACATCAAATTTCATATCTTCATATTGCAAGATAGGTGTATCCCTGATTTTGTATAATTCAGACGATCCATTTAACAGATAATTAGGCGTTTGCAGACTTTTGGTCTACTCTGTATATTACTATATACAGAAATAAAATAAAACAGTGAATAATGTAGTTTCAGATCAATATTTATCAACACACAGTTACAGAACAAATGATTTACTTATTTAACTGCATACCCACGAAAATACTGTTTTTCATTGAATTTATTTTTCACCTTAATACACCCCCGCATACTATCAATTTACAACTATTTAGTTGTTTGTTAAAAGACTACTGTATCAAATGGAGTCTCACATACTATCGACTAAATGGTTGCTCGACAGAATAGTCATAAAACCTGATCGATCGCCTTTTGACTGAAAATCGCACAACTATCGATAAGCAACTCAATTTCGATTGTATTAGATGGCCTCGCACATACACTCAACTAAATAGTTGTCTCACGATCGTTATTAGAAAGAGTGTCGGATGTTAATTAACGAAAATACACCATAACAGTTCTTTAAACCTGTTCGTATTTAATTTATAAACATTTAATTTAAACATTTATACCCCTTATAACATTTCTTCCTCTCCACAAGAAGAATGAATTGCTGTAAATGTATACCATGAATCAGAATAATTGTTATTTAAAAAAATCCTTTATAAAAGGTATATTAATCTAAAAGCCCTATCGGGCTACATCACAGAACGTTTTCGGAATGGCTATTCCATCATCAGTGCTCTCTAGGTTTTCATGTTTGAAGCCACTAAATGCATGGTAAAAACGCTTTAAATATAGTTAAATTAATTTTAAATTTTTGATGATAAAATATTAGGATGTTTAAGATATGTAACTTAAACATCCTTAAAGTATGGGATGTATATACAATTTTCTTTTCTTTTTTTTTATTATCTTCCATGTGCAGTAATGCACAAGCAAGGACTTTTTTGTTATAGGACATGATGACACACTGAAATCTCCAATGCAACTATCAACTATATGCGCACCCTACCGATGGAAAAATTGCATTATAATTCAATAAACGATTGAAGCGTGGCACTGGCCCTGTTACATTCCTGGCATAGTATGTAGTTTTCAAGATGTTTGGTTGACTTCAACAATTGCCAGTCATGAACGCCCTGAATTTGTTGAGATAGTTGTGAGGGCCCGGTTTCAGGTATAAAAATTTGTAGGAATTGTCAATACTATATTTCACTATAAATATGTATAATTATTTGACGAGTAGTATATGCTTATTGTTTAAATATATTACTGGGGTTTTAGGGAATTACTCTATATTAGTTCAAGGAATTTTGTAAAAACCAGATTATGAGTGCATTTATACGATTTTGTGGTAGTATAACACTGGAAATTTTAAGTAATATTAAAGATTAATCTATTATCATTTAAGATTATTGTATATAAATATAAATGTGTGGTATCCATGGATAAAGCAATTGGGCCCATGGCGCAACTACCGTTATGAGAAAAATAAGAGATTTGACTAAAATACCTCTGAATACAGTGAATATTGGAGAGGAACGCAAAAAATCAAGTGGTGGATGATAAACGATGAGAAAGGTCTATTCAGGGCAAGAATAGTAGAAAAAATGTGTTGCAACATGAAAAAAAGCTCTAATACAATTTGAAGGAAGATGGCCAGTATCATTACAGATATTGCTATTGAAATACTTGGAAAAACGTAAGGAAAGAAGTTTGAGAATAAAGAGATTTGATAGTAGTCAAACGAAGTACAAGAAAAAATAAAAGAGAAGACAAAATTACATAAATAATAGCAAGAAAATAGGTCGGACGCAAATTTTTAAAATTATGCGGTCGCCAAAAAGGAAGCAAAAGTAACAGTAGCAAAGGATAAAGCAAGAGCGTATAGAAATTTATATGAACAACTTGATGCCAGGGAAGGTGAAATAAAGATATATAAAATATTCTAAAATAGAGCAAATAAAGAAAAAGTTTTTAAACAGATTAGATGCATCCGAGAATAAAGATGAAAATAATAAAATACTGCTACGATAAATATCATGGCCTATAAAACTGTAAATATATTATGACTAATTCTTTTCTATTCTAGTTATTTCGGCGCTCAGTTGAAATACCTGCCTACCTGAATTATAATGAGTCACCCACGACTTGAAATTTCCAGAAGGAGGCCGAATAAAACTAGTCTGAGCGACCTTCTGGGCTCGTCGATGGGGTTTCGCCGCAATTCTCGAATAACTGTATTTTATATTTAAAGAGGAATTTTGTTGTAAGGAGGACAGTTAGTTTTTGAACATCGCTTCGCGTTTTAAAATGTAACGCACGTATTATAATAAATGTAGATAAATTATATAATTATTAAGTGTAAAATAAATTAGTACAAATAAAGACTTTAAATAAACTTTTAAGTGTTATAAGTGTAGAACCTTGAATAATAAATAAAAACAATAAATTAGAATTAATAATAATATAACAAATGGTGTCAGAAGTAAAATAGAAAATAAATTGTGAAAATGACGACGATTTATGAGCTCACAGTTACGAATTTAAGAAGACATCTCGAGGACAGAGAATTAGCTTCTACCGGAAAAAAGGCTGAGTTAGTCCAACGGCTAAAGAACGCTTTGCAGGAAGAAGGGTTGGACCCAGAAACTTATATATTTGAAGATGCTGTCATCTCGTCGATTTCGAAAGTTTCTTCTGATGTAGCCAAAGTTTCCGGCGACATCGCATCATTAGAGAAAAAAGTTTCTGGCGATATTTCGAAAGTTTCTTCTGATGTAGCCAAAGTTTCTGGTGATGTAGCCAAAGTTTCTGGTGACATCGCATCATTAGAGAACAAAGTTTCCGGGGACATCGCTTCTTTAGAAGACAAAGTTTCTAACGAGATTTCTTCTCTAGAAAGCAAAGTTTCTGCTAACATCTCTTCGGAAATCTCTAAATATAGAATAGAATATCTTCGTTAAAAGACCAAGTTGCTGTCGATATGTTGGCCTTCGAAGAAAAGATATGGAAAGAGATGGAAAGGAAGATGGAAGAAACAGGGACAGTAGAGAGAGGAAACAATCCAATTACAGTAGAGACAAAAGAAGACGAAACGAAATGTAAGTTGGAGACACGGCCGAAATTTGAAGGAAGTGGAGGTTCTGTTCATGTTAAAGTCCCAACTTTCGACGGAAAATCATCATGGAACAACTACATGAAACAGTTCGAATCAGCCGCAAGAGCGAATGGATGGTCTGAAAAAGAAAAGGCTGTAAACCTGACTACCGCTCTTCGAAGAGATGCCTTAGATGTGCTTCAGACCATAGCCGTAGAGAAGACAGATGATTTCGAACAACTTAAGAAGAGGTTAAATATGCGATATGGCCACGAACATTTGGAGCATGTATATCAGTCGCAGCTTAAAAAGCGAAGACAGAAGAAAGATGAGGCTCTTCAAGAATATGAGGTAGATATTGCCAGATTAGTACGATATGCTTATCCAACAGCTCCCGAAGACATGATGGAAAAATTGGCCGTTCAAACGTTTATTGATGGTCTTCGTGATCATGAAATGCAGAGAACACTGCGATTAGCTCGTCACAAGACGCTGGTTGATGTCTTATCCGCAGCCCTCGAATACGAGTCAGCTACACAGGCCTCTGGCGGTTACAGTAAAGTTAGGACTGTAAAAGAGGAAGGAGATGAAGATAAACTTGACCAGCTCGTTAATATGATGAAAAGTATTACATGCAAGAAAACGAAGACCATAAAATCAAGAAACTCACCTTAGGGGAGCAGCTTCGACCCGGAACTTTTCCAAAGACCCTCTCATACTAATAGCTTCTTTGAAATGTCGTGAGGATAGTGTATATGTAGATGGAGAAATAAATGGTAGAAGGCATACATTGTTGGTGGATACTGGAGCGACCAGAATCATTATACGCCCGACAGTTATAAACAGCCGTAAGAAACTGTTACCAACGAGGTTGCGATTCGGACCGCTACAGGTGAAAATGCCAACATTCATGGAGAAATCCAGGTACAATTGGGAATTGGAGCAGAAAAGTTCGTCCATACTGTTATAGTTGCTGACATTGAAGAGGATGTTATATTAGAAATGGACGTAATGAATATGCATGGATTCCAATTGGATTTTAAAAATAAGGTAATCAAAGTTGGCAACGAGGAAGTATTTCTTCATCCACATGATGACAAAACTGTGCAAGCGGCCATTAAAGAAGATACAGTCGTGCCTGCGAGAAGCGAAACGATCATAGTAGCGCGGCTACAGGGAATTGTGGACGAAAGGATACCTGTTATGATGGAGCCTTGGAAGCATGACGACGAGGTTGGCCGTGGAATCATAATTGGAAAGGAATTGGTGACTTCGGCTAAAGAAATTCCTGTGAGACTTATCAATGTCAATGACTACCCAGTGACCATCAAGAAAGAGACAAAAGTAGGAACTTGTGTACCTGTGACATCCATAATCCGTCAAGCGACAACATCTGATAATTCCAACGACAAATTCGACCAAATGGTTGCAGTTGCGGGACAGTCTCTAAATCAGATGGAGAAAAGGAAATTAAGGGAATTTCTTCGGCAGTATCGTGATATTTTCGTACCGAAAGGAGGAAAGACGGGAAGAACAACCGTTGTTAAGCATAAAATTGATACTGGTAATGCTAAGCCAATTCGTCAACCAGCTCGACGATTACCACAGGCGAAAAGAGAGGAAGCTGAAACGATTGTTCAGGAAATGAAGAAAGACGGGGTGATAGAACCTTCTACGAGCCCATGGGTCTCTCCGGTGGTCCTGGTTAAGAAGAAAGACGGAACGACGAGGTTCTGTGTGGATTATCGTTTGCTGAACAACGTTACCAAGAAAGATAGTTATCCTCTGCCTCGGATCGACGATACGTTGGACACATTGGCTGGAAGTAAATTGTTTTCTACTTTGGATCTGAAGTCTGGATACTGGCAGGTAGAAATGGACCCAGTAGATAAAGAAAAGACAGCCTTCACCACAGGATCTGGATTGTGGCAATTCAACGTTATGCCATTTGGACTCTGTAATGCTCCTGCGACCTTTGAGAGGCTTATGGAAAATGTGTTAAGAGGATTATCTTGGAAAACATGCCTGGTTTATCTAGATGACATAATCGTCTTGGGGGAGACATTTGAAGATCATCTGAAGAATTTAGAAAACGTTTTTAATCGACTTAAAGCTGCCCAATTGATGTTAAACCCCAAGAAGTGCTAAGTCAATTATCTGGGTCATATAGTCAGTAAAGGAGTGGCCGTGTATAAGGGAAAAATCTATTCCATTAAGGAATGGCCAGAACCTACTGACAAACATCAAGTGAGAAGTTTTCTGGGACTATGTACTTACTACCGAAGGTTTATTAAGAAGTTTGCAGATATCTCTAAGCCATTAACGCGACTCACAGAGGAAGCAAGAGATTACCGCTGGGATACAGACTGCCAAAATGCCTTTGAGACCTTGAAAAAGCATTTAATAACAGCACCAATTTTAGGGTATCCACTGCCAGACGGAGAGTTCATCTTAGATACAGATGCAAGTAATGTGGGAATTGAAGGAGTGCTGTCTCAGATTCAAGCAGGACAGGAACGAGTCCTCGGATATTTTAGTAAAGTTCTTTCAAAACCTGAGCGGAATTATTGTATCACGAGAAGAGAACTTCTAGCAGTAGTGAAATCAGTAGAGCACTTCTATGAATAGCTCTATGGAAGTAAGTTTTTAATCCGAACCGACCATGCCGCCCTTAAGTGGTTGATGTAGTTTAAGAATCCAGAGGGTCAGATAGCCAGATGGATCGAACGACTCCAAGAATACGATTTCAAGATTGAGCACCGGGCCGGAGTTAGCCACAGAAACGCTGATTATATTTCCAGAAGACCATGCCTAGCAGAGTGTTCCCACTGCAACAAGACGGAATCCAAGGAAGAAGCAGTGCTAAGAACAACGATGGTCAACGACGACTGGACGTCTACTAAGATCGAAGAAAATTCGAAAATGGAAAGAGGAAAACCGTCGACCACCTTGGCAAGAAACATGCTCAAACAAACTTATGCTCAGTAGTTAAGATGTATTGGGCCCAGTGGGACTTATTTATCATGGAAGATAGCTTGCTCAAACGAGTCCTGGAAAATGATGACGGTTCAGAGAAGAGAAGACAGTTGGTGATCCCAAACAGCAGAATAGCCGAAGTACTTCGTCAGTTACACGACAGTCCGTCAGGAGGGCATTTTGGTGTAAAGAAAACCCTTCAGCGAATTCGGGAACGGTTTTATTGGATGAACAGTTCCGACGACGTAAAAGACTGGTGTAAGAAATGTACTATTTGTGCTACGAGTAACGGGCCTTACCGAAAAAAGAGAGCTCCTATGAGATAATATAATGTTGGAAGCCCGTTTGAAAGAATAGCTTTGGAACATCGCTGGGCCATTTCCAGAAAGTGAAAATGGAGGCAAGTACATGTTGGTAGTAATGGATTACTTCACTAAGTGGGTCGAGATTTACGCACTTCCAGACCAGAAGGCCGCCACCGTTGCAGATAAGTTGATCCAAGAATATATCAGCCGATTTGGAGTGCCTTTGGAGATCCATAGTGACCAAGGCAGGAACTTCGAAAGCGATCTATTCCAAGGAATATGTGATAGACTAGGCATGAAGAAAACAAGAACTACCTCGTATCATCCGCAATCGGATGGTATGGTAGAACGAATGAATAGGACAGTTGGCAAGTATTTGACAAAGATGGTGTCCGATCATCAGCGAGACTGGGACCAATATCTTCCGTTCTTCACAATGGCCTACAGATCTGCTGTTAATGAATCAACAGGCCAGACACCAGCCAGAGTCCTATTCGGACGCGAAATGCGACTACCTTGTGATCTAGAGTTTGGGTGTCGACCTGGAGAAGATGTAGCAGGTGAAGATTATGTGATTGAATTACGAAGAAGAATGGACGATGTACACGAGTTGGTCCGTTCCCATCTTCAGATCGCTAGCTACCGAATGAAGAAACGGTACGATACACAAGCCGAAAAGGGGTGCTTTAAGAAGAACGACAAAGTCTGGCTCTATAGTCCCAAAAAGCGAAAAAGTATAAAATAAATTAGTACAAATAAAGACTTTAAACAAACTTTTAAGTGTTCTAAGTGTAGAACCTTGAATAATAAATAAAAACAATAAATTAGAATTAATAATAATATAACAATACTAATTCATGAAAAAGATGGAACAGATGGAAAAAGTACTTTGCCAGTTTATTAAATGAATAATTTGACAGAATGCCAGTTGTGTTATCGTAGACAATAACAGTAAGTAATGGTTACCAACATACCAAACGAGGAAATGGTTCAAGCACTTCAAAAAATAAAGAAAGAAAAAATCGGTTGCCTGTAAAGTCGGTTTTACGGGCGAAGATTTTACGTGACAACGTCTTTTTCTCGGTAGAATATTTATTGATATGACTGAATCGACTGAATTACGATTGATTGCAGAGTGATTTAAACTAATAATTTACTTAACACTATCAACATTTGTCAATAGTATGACATAACCTATAAACTCAGTTTCTCAACTTTTGTGTTAATCTAACAATTAATCAATCAATCATAGTTTACGATAATGAAATATTAGTGTACAATTATTTACCTTTATTGTTGTAGTTGTTGTAAATGACGAATCTAAGCACTCCACATTTTCACTACAGACACAGCTGACGATACTTTAACCACACGTGTAAACTTGTATTATGACGCTTTCTCGGTTTTCCAACGCCAAGAACGCTCGAGAAAGACAGAGACACAAGCACGCACCGATTCAACGCGCCTAATTTTCTAGTGCTGCGCGCGCAGCGGACCGATCATGTTTGAGTGGGAGAGAGACGCAAGGCATTCGCCGGTCCGGCGGGCCTCTCTCTCGTTCGGTGACTCATCGTAACAGACGTGAGTGGGCGTTACACTTTTTCATGAGTGACTCCGAGCCACAACCTAATTTAAGACGTTGTCACGTCAAAAGCAGTTGGACCCGATGATATTCCTGAGGAAGTCTAAATAGCATTAGCACAGACAGGAACATGTTTGTTAACAGGTTTATTAATAGAATTATGGAAGTTCTGACAAAAACTAAACATAGATAGACTGATAAGGGAAAAAACTGAAAAATCCGTTTGGCTTTATGCAAGGCTTATCAACAGTAGATGCAATTTTCATTATAAAACAGTTGATAAAAACATACAGAAATAAAGACCCAAAGGCTCATATGGTATTCATTGATCTTGAGAAAGCAGATAATAAGAGTTCCACAAGAGATTCTATAGTGGCCACTTAATAAGAAAGGAATCCCCAGTGAATATGCAAATATTGTGGGAGACATATATTAGAGTGCAACAGATGGATAATAAAAAGCAACAGAATGGAAAGAGAGACAGGTGTGAATTTTGTTACAGTGAGAGAAATGATTGAGAGAATGATTGAAAATAAAGCAGGTTGGACTAGTATACACAAATACATCCATGCAGTGATCAAGAAAAAGAAGAGGAAGAAAGACTGCTGGGCCAACGGCAAAGGTAAGAGGGAAATATGTTGGAAGTTGAAGGTAGAAAAGTGGGTCAGACTGTATGAGTTAGATTGTGTGAGTCAGACTGTGGTGAAGGAGAAAATGCCCATCTGGGAGTTATACTGTAATAGGAACGATGAGGGTCTTCCACGCGCTACCTGGAACGAGACAGAGAGCCTCCTTGCTGACAGTCTGTGGATGAATGAAGGTAGTGCTTCGGAAGTGATGCCGGCCTTACAGCGGCAATTCCGCTTCCGGATCGATGAATGACAGAGGAGGGTCTGGTTTAGCAGGTAAGCGTTCGGCGTAGACTCGGCGACGAGAGGGCATTTTAAAGTACCTCGGGAACTATCGTCGGGAGTACGAAGAAGGAATCCTGCACTAAGGTCAGTCAGGCGGCGTCCCCTGGACTGAGATGTCTTTTGAAGATTCCAAACCCCCCCTCTATAAAGACGAAAAAAAAGTTCCTGGAAGGAGTAGGAGAGGAACACCAAAGAAGACCTAAGGGAAGGGCACTTAGGCAGGACATTTCGGTAAAGGGTATTGGTATTGATATGACCCAAGATAAAAATTTATGGATAAATGTAATTAGGTTAGTTGACCCCGCATGGGGATAAAGGCAAAATGATGATGATGATGATGACCTCTGAATACAGCGAAAAGAATTACATCAAATACCATCGAATCAGAAAAGATGCGTAAAGATTCCGATTCCACCAAATGCGTTGACGAATACTACAAAGGCTTGATAAGATGAAAAGTTTACAAGTTTACAGTATTGACAAAACATAATTAAGCTGCAGCCTCACGAGTCTATGGAGGATTTTTAAAAGTATGGGCTTTCGAAATTGTAAAATCGACAAGGCAATTTCAATAATAAAATACTGTTCTGAACATCAACCAATATTGACCTCAACGAAACATGGTTTGACCATAGACATAATAAGATACTATTCTTATTATGTCTATGGGTTTGACACGCATCCCTCTTCTTTTTTGTGCAATATCTGTTATCAAACGTTCGCTATCATCATGTTAACAAGCTGCTGGAATGCTTCTTCGTCGGTAGCTACATGAAAACACGCATTCAACGCCACCTAAGAATTAGCCGATTCCTCCGGAAAGTGCATAATAAGAGATCCGCCAAATAAAGGGAAAAGAATAATTATTCTATATGCTATATCAGAGAATAGTTGAATTCCAAATACCCTCGGGTTTTGTGCAAACAATATTAAAGATTGCTGTGACGACTATCATAAATATACAATGGCAGAACTTTTTGAAGAATGGTATATATATATATAAGCGAGTCTTCTACAGCTGGCGCCGCTTCTCGCATCCTAATTTCCAGCGTTTTCTGTCGAAGCAATCTTCAGTTGTTAAATCTCTGGCGGTCATTGCATCGTCGACATCGTCTCTCCAGGACCGTCTTGGTCTACCTCGTTTTCTTCTAGTTGGCGGAGTCCATTCTTCTATTTTTTTTGGCCATCTATTTTCAGGCATTCTCTGAAGGTGTCCATACCAGTTAAGACTTTTGGCTTCGATTGTGTCTATTATGTCTAGATCGATTTCCATTTCTCTTCCCATTTTTAAATAATCCATTCTTGAAGAATGGTTTCAAACTAAAGAATAATTATTTTATATGCTATATCAGAGAATAGTTGAATTCCAAATGCTCTTGGGTTTTGTGCAAACAATATTAAAGATTGCTGTGACGACTATCATGAATATACAATGGCAGAACTTTTTGAAGAATGGTTTCAAACTAGTTTTATGCCTATCATTTCTCAGAATAGCGAGATAGTGACAATGCAAGCTGTCACAGTCGCCAACTAAGTAAAGCTTCAAACTCAAATAATACAAAACTGAAAATCCATGACTGTGAATGTTATGTATTATGAAGACTATTATACCAAAAAATAGATTTTAAAGTTTACAAGACATTTTCTATAAAACAAATTATATGTTTGTGGTACATTGGCAGAGAAAATGGGACATACAGTGCTGGAGTTCCCACCCTATTATTGCATTTTTAATTCCATAGTACATTTGGGGCAACAATTGAAGACAAACGAGAGGCCACAAAATATTTCTTTCACTTTAAGTAGTACTGTTGTAGACTTCATAAGACAGTGTGTTAATGATATTTCTAAAAGAAGCTGGAAAAATTCAGCATGCCACATAACAACTTAAAAAATAATACATATATTCCTCTAGATCAGCGGTTCTCAACCTATGGTAACTGATGATACATATAATTACTTGTAGTGCTATGCAAAAACACAACTAAAATCAGCACCGCATAAAATAACACAAAGAAAATTAAAATAGTATTTTACGTTACAAGGTCAGTAGGTGACTTTATAACTAAAATACGGGAGCATTGTCGAAATACCGGTCACAGTACACACAAGTAAGTTTACGTTAGCCACATAGGCTTGTTATTTTGATTATAAAGTAATGGATAAATGGTTAATGAGACCCGTAGAAGCTATAGAAGAATGTTATGTTCAAGAAACAAGTGATTTACCATGTACTTCAAGCAAGGTAACAAATGTTGATTTAAACTTAAATCATAAGAAACAAAAAACAGTTACTCAACGATATGATTCAAATTATTTAAAAATGGGATTTTCTTTTATCAATCTTAACGAAGAGCCAGACGCACAATGTAATATGTTTTGGGGTCTTTTCAAATCATTCAATGAAGCCCTCTTTGCTGCAGCGCCATTTTAATTTGAAGCACAAGAACCTATCAGGAAAACTGCTAGATTATTTTAAAATGAAACAAGCTAAACTCAGAAAATAGCTGCATTTACTACAAGCAACGAAAATGCTGTTAAAGCTTCTTTTTTTGTCCAATTTAAAAATAACCAAGTGTAGAAAACATCATACAATTGGGGAAAGACTTATTTTACCAGCTGCCAAAATTGATAGTATTTTGGGGGAAAAGACAACCAAAAGTTGAATTCCGTTTCACTTTCTGATAGTATTGTTAGTCATAGAATACTTGAAATGGCCAATGATGTTGGGGAAACCGTTATAGAACAAATAATGTTCAGTATTTTTTTCGCCTTGCAAATGGCGATGGTCTATTGCAGCTTTTTGCACGGAAATGAAATAAAAGAAGAATTTCGGCGAGTCCCTTCCTTGTACAAAATCAGTTGAAATATTTAATAAAGTGAATGATTTTATTACAAAACATAGTTTGGATTGGCTGTAGTGCATGGGGGTATGTTCAGATGGTGCACATGTAATGACAGGAATACCTGGTGGTATTGTAACAAGAATTAAAGCAGTCATTCTAGAATGTGTCTTTATTCACTGTACCATACAAAGAAAAGCTTCGGCAGCTAAAGAGATGCTAGATGAATTAAGGCAGGACCTGAATGACGCTGTTAAAGCAGTATATTTTATTAAGTAAAGAGCTTTGAATTCAAGACTATTTCAGCTTATTTAGTTTGTATTTTTCAAGATGCGAGATTTCTTGTAGGTGATTTTTGCACATAGTAGTGTTTGTTAAGTTTTCATTTGGAATTCATCTGAGATATCTTGTGGTAATTCAAGAATTTATGACAACATGAGCAATTGGATAAAACACTCACTTCTGATGTTTATTCCTGTTTTGAGAGATTGGCAAGTTCTTGATATACTGTCCATTATAGTAATTGGTTTTGCAAATGTGTGACGAAAATATTTTAGTCTCCAATGTAATTAGTTCTTTAACTGTATGTTCAGTACCATACGCTTGGTATATGTTTGGACCAATTCCTGTCTCAATGATCGATAGATGCATTCCCAAAGCAGTACACATTACATACAGTTGTAAATCCTATGAGCATGTACTGAATTAAAAGCTGTTATTTTGAACACTGTTTATTATAAAAAAATAATGTGCAAATTTTCATCCATATTGATTAATTAGGGATCCATACAAGGGCCATTACAATTTTCAGCTAGATCAGGGATTAAAATATGTTTGTTTTTACATAAATTTGCTTTGGAATGTGTATGAAAAATTAAAAAAATATATTGTTGATGTAAAATTTCCAGCTTAATAAGATTATCATAATTACCTATAATGATTTGTTGATAAAACAATATCAATGGTGAAATGTTAATAAATCTGAGATTAGCTGATGACATTATGTATGAGGAAAAGTACACCAAAGTAAGGACTTATGCAGATTGACCAAAAAGTTTTCCAATGAAGGTTGATTTGCATCAATACTCTTCACTGAAACCCTACCTGTTTAATCTTGTTATGGGTGTACTGATAAAGAAGGTAACGGAGGAGGTCCCTTGGTCTGCAGGATATCTGCAATATTGATAAAACTGAATTAAGTTTAAACTTCTGCCCAGAAAAACCTTTGCCACTTGACAAGAAACATCTGCTGCATGGTTTAAAGTCAGCAAAAAGAGGATAATGGTCACCCTGTGTTTAAATGCCTCGGGACCCTCAAGATACTCCTAGTTGTCTTTGGCACAGCAGCAAAACTGAGAGTGATTAAGAACATAAACATGGAAACTCTCCGTGTATTATCAGTCATAGAAATGAGCATGGATGGACACATATTTGTTCAGGGAATAGTTTGTGTGCGAATTTGTTCCAAAAATAAAAATACATTTGATAAAATCAAAACTGCCTACAGAAACTATTCTATTTCTAGATGACACGCCTACTCACCAGGAAGATTTTCAGTGTGACGAAAAAGAAATTAAACTGCTGTTCGTGCTACTCAATGTAACCAGTCTTCAACAGCCAGTGGACCAAGAGGTCATTGAGTGCTTCAAGAGAATTCATCAAAAATTGTATTGCTGAAAACTGTTTTTTGAAGTTCTTTCCAAACTTGAGACTGATGACAACTTAGACCTCTTAAAAGTGCTGAAGTAATTTAATATGAAGGATGTTGTGTACATGTAGGTCAAGGAATATGACGAAATACCACTGTCAACGTTTGTTAAGTCTAGGAAAAAACTTTGGCCACATATAGAAGATAAGATTGACCAAGCAAACACAACAGCAGATGAGTCAAACACATTCTTGTTAACGAACCTGATGACAACACAGCTGTATTGCATGACCTTCAGCAACTACCGAACTGTGGTCCCATTGTTGAAGATGTTTTGCAGTGGATCAACTTTGAAAAGGAGCTACACAACGAGGTTTTGAACATTGATGAAATCGCCAAGTGTGTCATTCGCTAGGAAAATTAGAAAGATAATGATGCAGATGCTGCTGAGCGTAAAGAGGAAGATGAAGAAAATAAAATGAGCTACACCGAAGACAAATCAACTTTGCAATTGGCAGCTACCTACATCGAACAGCAAAAAGAAGCAACTGCTATTGATGTAATGATTATTAAAAAGTGGTGTGACTTTGCACATAAAAAATCATTAGAAATGAAAATTCAGAAAAAAATAACTGATTTTTTTTAAGTGTTTAAGAAGCCAAACCACCAATGTACAGTAATAGTACAAGTTTATTAGGTTTAGAGTTCTGTAAGTATTGTTTAGTAGTATTTTTGTAACTTTCTGTCTTTTCATGTATTAAATATGTCAGAGTATTCCTATGTGTTGTATTCTACTTAATCGGCAAGTGTTTTGTTTTTCCTAGATCCCTACAAACAATAAATGGGCATTTTTCAGATAGGCATCTGTTAGTTCAGCCACTTTTAAGTTCAGAATACAGTCCAGTCCCGAGCTGGCCAAATTTACGGGAGTCTACTGTAATTGAAACTGTTAGTTGAAAAAGATACACATTCAAAAATGCCTATTTTTCAGAAACCAAAAAAAACTGTTTATATGTAGAAAACTAAATATGTTCAAAAAATGTTTCAATTATGAACTTAGCCATTATGAATTTGTGAAAGTTCATAAATGAAACATTTTCTGTAACATATTTACCTAGTTTTGGAGATATAAACTTTTTGGTTCCTGCAAAATAATCATTTTGAAATGTGTACCCTTTTCAACTCACCCATTCAATTTTAAGTTCAATCACTTGAATCCCAGAGGCTTGAGATTCAATTAAGTTAAATAAGCATATATTAGAGAATCAGTTACATTCTAAAATAAATAAAATGTACCTAATTAAAAATGGGTTAAAATATTCCAAGACACATGTAAATTCTAGAAAAATGTAGAAAATTCATCAAAAATTGTAAATGTTGTTCATATCTTACCATTAGGTGCATATTCAAGAATTAGATAGACTCTAGACTCATCATGGAAATAACCATACATTATTAAAATATTAGGATGTCTTAAATGACTTTGAATTTCAATTTCCCTTCTAACTTGATGTTCATTTTTAAACTCTTTAATAGCAGTTTTAAAAAGAACTTTTAAGGCAACTAAAAATTTAGATCTCTTTTCACGAGCTAAGTACACATTTCCAAACTTGCCCTTTCCTAAAGGTTTACCAATATCGAAATCTCCTAACGTCCACTTCTGTTTTTCTTGCTTAGCTGTCCCATCCGAGTTTTGTTTGGCAGTATTTTCCGCTTTATTTTCCTTAGCATGTACATTATCTTTTATAGTTTTTTTATTTTTCTGACCATCAAAATATTTTGTATTTTCCTGCGCTATAGCTTTTGGATCATTCTCTTTATTTGAAACATGTTCTTCCTTTAAAGTTGGTTTCTGAGCCATTCTTCAAGTTAACAATGTAAAAATATGTGCATTCAACGAATTATAATAAGCTTGCTGCTTGTCCTTAAAATTATTATTTGCAGTAAAAGTAATATTTCTGGTTTAAAAAATGTCAGTTTTTTATTTGAATATTCAATTGATTCAACGGTCGTTTTCACTTTTCACTCATGTCTACTGTCACAAGTCACAATAATTCGCCCTGTTAAGGCGAAGTCCCATGTATCCAATTTCCGACGACACGATGATCCGAAAGTATTCTCATTGGTCAGAATCGAATCATAACCAATCTCATATGATATTGTCATATGATAAATCATCTAGTGTAAAGTCGACTTAAGAATGAGTGGCGAGTGGCGGTGCGTGGTGACTTATATACGTATGAGATTGAATCTACAAGAACGCAACATTTAAAAATCTATAAAATAAACTCGGTTCGCTAATCCCAGTCCGAACTGTCTAGTGAATTTAGTAATTATTTTTTTGCGAAGTTACTTTTTGACAGACTAAAAGTGGCTGGAAATTACTATACAACCAAGCACCCGTACTCATAGCCAATATTAATAGTAAACAAACTAAATAGTAAATAAAATAGAACTTTGCGAATTACCGACAATCAATATTTATTTATCTGCACCATATAATAAATAGTTATGTTAAATTATAACAACTAAATATATATTTTTTAAATATATACTACCCAAAATTTGATGGGTTTAGTATACACTTCCACTATTTAGAATAATTCTTCTTTTTTTAAAGAAAGAAGTCTGTAATAGCAGGATACTTGAGCTATTAATACTGAGAAGTAGGAATTGTTGTGTTGTAGGTTTCCGACAACGAATCTGTCAAAATTTGTCCGAGCTAAGCGAATGGAGTTTATCAAACATTATATTTCATCGTTTTCCTTCATTTTATAATTTTATATGTTTATTATATTTCAGGGTGACATTTTTGATTTTTGACAGGGTGGCTGTTATTACTGTTTTGAAACAAATAACTTTATCAGCTATCAGCTGAATGATCAGCTAAAAACTAGATTACAGGGTAGAAATAATTTTATTTAAACAAATAATAATGTATATTTAATAATTTATTACAATTAAGTAATTATTGATATAATTATTTTTTTAAGTAGATACAATCGAGTAATAAAATGGTAGATACTTAAACTATGGCACAGTATATTGCTAAATAATTCCGATTTATATTCTCAATTCTTTTAGTATTTCTAATCCAATGGACTAGATATAATTCCAACATTTCTGCTCCCGATTCCAAAAAAAGAAGAATGTCATCATAATGGTCTAAGGAGAATAACCTACAAAATTAAAAATTTTAAATTTACAATGTCCATAATATTGGTATGTAGAAGAGTATTAAATAATTATAAAAGATCAAACATTTTAAATATAGTTAATGGCTCTAAATTACATTCGAACGGATCTTTTTTATATAAAAATAATGCATCTTTAATCTCAAAACGATCATTTTTTAACTTATTCAGAAAGCCAACCAGAGAGAAGCTATTTATTTTAGATAATGTTCCAGATCATTTTGAATTAATTCATAGAAATAGAATGGAGCGATATATCCTAGTTAGCCGGTTAGGAACGTGCATTACAGCTACTATCGTTTTTATCTTGATCATATTCAAATATGGGTCTCCTAAGAATCAGATGGAGTTTATAGGCACTCGCACAGATGTACAACGTTCAACTCAAAATGAATTTGAGATTTATTTAGCAATATTTATTGGAATTGTGGTAATGTTGCAATTAATGATTACACAAATGCCCCTAAGGATATACTATTCATCTCCACTTAAAAAGTATATTATGGTAACTCCCTCACATCTACCTTTTGATAATAAACGTTTAAATTTCACGATAGGACAGCTTCAAAAATTACCAATGTCTGGAATATTACCATGGAGAGATGCTAGATACAGGATAAAATATGAAAATGATCAAAAGAGTTTAATATTATTGGAGGATCATTTTAGAAAGCCTGCTGATCTATGGATAATGTTAGGAGTTCAAAGGGATCCTAATCATGAGCAAGAATAAAATTAGTTTTAAATTGTACCATTTTTGTTTTAAATAAAATAATTTATTATTAGATGTTTCATCATTCAATACATTAACTTAATTTTGGTATTGCTAAGCATTGAGTGATGTAAAATGCATACAAAACACAAATAGTGTAAAAATTTGCTACTCTTGCTTAAATAAAGTCATATACATATAGTGTGGTGAATTAAGTAAACATTGATCTATTACAAGATAATAATAATTAAATTAATATCAACTATATTTCCTTCAATAGCCCTGGTGGAATAAATGAACTTAAGGTGCAAACAATACCCAAATTTTAAATGGTTACAATAAAAACCATCAAAACATTGTAAAGGTTTAAGATAATCCTAGGTACTAGCAAAGAATATAGATGCATGTGTGTCTATATCCTTAGGTACACAAATTTGTAGATTTGTGTGTGTTGATCGACTTTCAAATTGTGTCTGTCCCATCTTATTGAATTCCTTGCCATTGATCGTGAGATCCATTTTTTGATTGATACTATAGGAATTGTAGGGAAGAGGAAGGAGAAAATGTAGCAATTAATTTATGCAACCATATTTGAATTTAAACATTCTCCCCCCTTTAAAAGCAAAACTAATACTAAATGCCATTATTACTTGGGAAACAAGAAAGGATACTACAAACAAATCTTAAATAAATATTTAAAACTTAAGTTATAATTAAAATGGTGGTTTTGTTGCAGTTATATTGACAAAAGCGGAACAAAACAAGATAATTCTAAAGTAAAGAAAAGGTTGGCCATCTAATCTTCACCTATCGGCAAGGGAAAGCTTCACAGAGCCCAATTATCCTCATTTAAAACCACCAATGCACCGATTTTACCAGAATCTAACCATTTGGACTTTTTTTGCAAGGTATGCAGATAGTCCTTTCGCCATCGAGCCCAAAAGTTTCTATGGGTCCGTTGTAAAAACTGCCACCTGGACAAACGATTGAAGGATACCTTCGAAAAATCAGGCACAGAAAATGACAATTAAGAATATTAGGGTGGGAGGGCGTGAGCTTAAGACGGACTCAATTAAAGTCAAAACGGTATAAAATTCTTCGTAGGTTAAAATTTGAGCCCCACTATACAAGCAATATGATCATTTACAGAATGAATTCCGCGTTCATAAATACCACGCCAAAATGAGGAGCAGCAGGAGGAACAAATGAAAATGTTATTATTATCTTCTTCTCATGGCGCCATCTCCTTTCGAAGGTTGGCGATCCAAATGGCAATTGTAGTTTTGTAGAAACTGCGGCGCCAAAGATTTCTTCGGATGAGCGGTCGAACCATCTCCTCAGGTCTTTCAGCCACGAGTTCTGGCGTCTTCCTACTGATCTTTTGCCCTGTACTTTTCCTTCCAGTATAACTTGAAGTAATTCGTATCTTTCGCCTCTCAATACATGACCCAAGTATTGCATTTTCCTCTCTTTGATTATTCTTAGTAATTCTTTTTTGTTTACGCATGCGACGAAGTACCTCAATACTAGTCACTCTTTGTACCCATGGAATTCTCAGCATTCCTCTGTATATATACATCTCAAAGGCATCTATTCTTTTTTCTATTTCAGAGTCCATTGTCCAACTTTCACAGCCATACAGTAAGACAGAAAAAACGTAACATCTGATCATTCGGATTCTAAGCTGCAGACTAAGGTCTGATCTTGTAAAAAATGTTTTCATGCTCATGAATGCTTTCCTTGCTTGTTAGATTCTTGATAGGATTTCTTTTTTTTTGGATTACACTGACTATTGATATTTGCTCCCAAATATTTTATGGAATTTACCTGTTCTATTATTTAACCCTTGGCATACACATGTACGTTTATTGGTGTCTTTGAAAATACAAAAGTTTTAGTTTTGGAAAAGTTTAGCTGTGGTGAACTACCGCATTTATTATATTTTGTAATTCGTGTGCGTTGCTTACTATTAAGACGGTATCATCAGCATATCTGATGTTGTCTATGCTGATTCCGTTAATTTTAATGCCGCCTTGGACCTCGTCTAATGCTTCTCTGAATATAGACTCCGAATATAACTAAACAGTAGCAGTGATAAGACTCAACCCTGTCTCACTCTTCGTCGGATTTGTACATCTTCAGATGTTGTGTGCTCTATTTCAATTGTTGCCAGTATAGTTCTGAGATAATTCCAAGTCTTATTCGTCAACTCCAATTGTTCTCAGAATTTCGATCATCTTTTGATGGTTAACGCAGTCAAATGCTTTTCGATAGTCAATAAAACATGCATATACATCTACATTCATGTCTCTGCATCGTTGCGTTAACACATTTAAAGCAAAAAGAGCCTCTCGTGTTCCCAATCCGTTTCGAAATCGGAATTGAGTGCCACTAATCTGGAACTTGCACTTCTTGTAAATTCGTGTATGGATAATTCTGAGAAAAGTTTTAAGGACATGAGACATCAAGCTTAATATTCGATAATCATCGTATTGTTTACCAGTGTCATATATCTTATTAAATAGTGCTGTTATTAAGACTAGGCTTTTACTTTCATTATCTGCAATTAGTTTTAGTATTTCGACATTGATATTGTCTGGACCGGTGGCTTTTCCATCTTTCTGAGATTTTACTGCGTGGATCACTTCTTCTTTGGTTATTTCTGGGCCTTTTTCATTTATTTGATTATCTGTGGATGGTGGAGAACAAGGTCTATCGTCGTCAAAAAGAGTTTCTATGTATTCTTTCCATCTCTCCAGTTTGTCTTTTGTACCCATAATTATTTCGTTATTATCATTTTTTAATAATGTTGCTTGTTTCTTTTTGTGTCTACCTGTCATTTCTTTTACTTTTTTATGAATATTAAAGGTGTCATATTTTTCTTGAAGTTTTTCGATTTCTAGGCATTTCGTTGACATCCAGTTTTCTTTCGCCTCCCTGCACTTTTTTCTAATGATTTTATTTATTCACTTGTATTCTATTGAGCTTGTTTTATGTTTTCGTCTTACGTCCATGAGGTCCATGATCTCTTGCGTTATCCATTCTTGTTTTTTGTCGTGTTTTATGAACCCGATGTCTTCTTCTTGTACCTTCTTTTTTCTGTTCAGGGTTCTTCAGTTGTGAGAGGTCTATTTTTCTTGTCACTGTTTTCTTTTTCACTTTGAGAAATCTTTTTAATCTAAAATCCATTATAACTGGATTGTGGTCGCTATGTATATCAGCTCCAGGGTATGTTTTCGTAGATTGTATGTACTTCTTAAAGGTGTTATTGAGCAAAATGAAGTCAATTTTATTTCTAACAATTCTGTCTGCAGGTGATTTCCATGTGCATAGCCTTCTAGGATGTTGCTTGAAGAAGGTATTGGCTATTAAAAGATTGTTTTCTACGCAGAATTGTACAAGTCTATCTCCTCTATTATTCCTGGTACCTAGACCGTATGCTCCTATGTGGTCTCCTTCAGCACCACGACCAATTTTAGCGTTAAAGTCACCCATGATCATCGTTATCTCACCTCTTTTTGTCAGTCGCATTATTTCATCTATGTTCTTATAAAATTTTTCGATTTCTTCGTCTTACTTGTCTCTTGCTGGGGCATAGACCTGAATAATATTTAGTTTTCTGTGAGTTGTTTGTAATTTCAACATTGCTACTCTATTATTTAGAGGGATGAAGTCTGTGACTGATTGAGCAATTTTGTTCGACTATTATAGCAGTTCCATATTGATGTTCTAGGTCGGTTCCACCTGAATAGTATATGTATCCATGTTTTGTTTTTTGTACTCCTGATCCAGGCCATCTTACTTTACTCATCCCCAAGATGTATATTTTCAGTCTTACCATCTCGGTTTCGGTGTTTGCCAGTTTCCCGGACATAAATAAGCTGCGTACGTTCCAGGTGGCGATACGTACTATTCGGTCATATATTTGTATTCTCTGTCCACTTTCTTGGGTAGTTGACGAAGGGATTCTTCGCACCCTCTCCCCATTAAAGGGGTGCACCGGACTGAGGGCCATTTTCTTTTTCTCGTCTGCCATTTAGATTTTTGGAAAATATAATGGGGTGGTTTTCCCGTTGCCTTCCCCATCGCAGTACCACAACCATTTAAACTGCTCCAGTCATGCTTGTGGTAATCCAGTTTCAAGCCGGTCCAGGATCATTTCCTCTGCGCCTTGAACTGGTACTGATGATCGCTGCTGTCCTACACCAGGGAGGGATAGGAAGTAGGAAACTAGATTTTGGAAGGATAAAGGAATGGGACATGATTTCTCGCAGTAAGGAATTGAGAGCAAAACATGGGTCGCGTAGGCAGGGACGCTTCCCTGAAGTAGACCTATTTTCCACCAGGATCGTAGAAAATTGTCTAATCGCTACCCTAAATTGAATGACATGAAATAAATAAATAATATTTTCTTTATCGAGAGCACTCTCCATAAAGCAATTTAGTTGTCGATTAACGCTATGAAAGTTAGTACCATTATCATATAATACTTGAAATACTCAACCTCTCCAAGCGATAATACGTTGTAAAGGGACCAAAAAGGCTTTCGAGATGTAAAGCCTTTGTGGCGCAACATACAAATATACACAAATATGCCTTTGAATTCTAACCCTCTGTAGCGAAACATAGTTATTGGAAATAGTCCACCAAAATCTACCTAACCCAAAAATCGAAAAAGGTTTAATGGCACCGAGACGAAATTTAGGCAAATTACCCATAGGGGGTTGTAAGGTTTTGGGAGATTGTTTCCAACATTGAATACATTTGGACAAAACTGAATTAACAGATTGTTTAGAAGACAGTATTCAAAAAATTTGACTAACCAAAAACTGAGTAGGTACTCTTAAATCCAACATCTAAATACTTCTCATAATAATGACTTACTAGAAGATAGACTGAGATAGACGACCACCTATTAGACACTGAGTAATATCATCTAAAAATACCCCAACTTATGAAATGGTTTCGGAAAAGAGTTTGACTGAAAATGCTCTTCGATACCTTTCCTGTGTGAATCAGACAAGAATAATCAACGAGCCTTCCAATTCTACTGAAGTGAAGAGTCCTGACCGTTTCGACTTTTTATAATGAGAGTTGTGCGCGAATCGCAATATTAAAGGCAAAATTCTTTGGATCGAAGTAAAAGACGATTTTTTTTAGCAAACAAGACAAAAAATGTTCCTCACGAGTGGAAAAACACTAAAGTTTTCTTTACCTCTTCCAAAGAAGTTTTTTCCCGCAATGAGGGAGGAACCTCTGGAAAAATTAATGTAATATGCAAAAACGAAGGACCTATTAACCAGTCTAATTTCGATACAAAAGGGACAAGTAGCATACCTCGCAAAGGCGTATCGGCTGCATTATTTTGAGAGTCAATATAATGCCAAGAATAATTTTGAGTATAGGTCTGGATATGCGATTTGCCGCGAAATTTTTGAACCTAGAAGGTGAACTTTTAATCCAGAGCAATACGATTTGAGAGTCTAACTAAGCATATTTATTTTGAAAGATTATATGCTTCAACGACTGTAACAAATGACATAAGTTTTAGGTACGAAATGAACAGCAGCCAACAATTTCAATCGAGGTTTAGTACAGTGTTTTAAAGGGGCGTCCTTCGATTTGGCACAAAGTAAATTAACTTCTACTAGGTTACAAGTATCAATACTACGAATATAAACAACACAAGCATATCCCTTTTTACTGGCATCGGCAAATTCATGAAGCTCTAAGATGAGGCATGAGGAAATATTCAAAAAACGAGGAATTTTTAAACTGTGAAATAAGAGATAATTCACCACTCTTATATTGCTTCCATATACGAATTATTTCCAATGAAGGGCGATTACCACATTTAAGACCTGTTGCCAAAAGTTGTTGGATTATATTTTTAATGAAAAAGGTGTTAAGTAACCACAAGGTCATAAATTCGAGCTAATTCGGATAAAAACGATCTTTTTTTGGTACAATGGACGTTCTGCAATTTTACTGAATATTGAAAGACATCAGACTGCGCAATCCACTTCAAACCAAAAAGTTTTAATAAAAAACCATTTGATTCTGGATCAAAATTAATGGAGTAAGGATTAATATGCGATTCAGGAAATTGTGGCAACAATTTGGGTTCATTCGAACACCATTTCCGTAACTTAAAGCCTCATTACTTTAACAAAGCGGCTAATTCTTCAACTAAAGTTTGTGCTTCTTCGATAGTCGAAGTACCAAAAACAAAATCATCAATGTACGAAACATTACGAATAAGCGAGGAGCCTTTAGGAAAACGAGAGCCTTCATCTAATACTAATTGTTGGAGGGTTCTTAAAGCGTGATACGGCGAGGA
The DNA here is from genome assembly GCF_040954645.1 of Diabrotica undecimpunctata. Classification (NCBI taxonomy): domain Eukaryota; kingdom Metazoa; phylum Arthropoda; class Insecta; order Coleoptera; family Chrysomelidae; genus Diabrotica; species Diabrotica undecimpunctata. The sequence goes on along the minus strand of NC_092811.1, from coordinate 83,114,516 downwards.
TACTATTCCAAGAGTCACTATTAACAAACGATATTCCTGAATTTCCTCAAGGTTAGAAAATATTACGATACATATGACGAATGTCTGCACACAGCGCAAAACGATTAAGTTGAAAATTCAACAAAAGTGAGACTATGTTCGTTGTAGCTTAGGACTGGCCAGTAAATAGTCATTCAAAGATTTGCCAAGACTGGGACTTTTCTGAGACAGATTATACACAACTCGAATTTTTCTTTGAAACACTATCTGTTTAAAGCAATGTCATAACTATCTTGCAAACAAGGCGGTGATTCACAAAAAGGCAAAGAAACAACCTATTTACCTGTATGTACCTAAGCTACAACAAACATAGTCTCACTTTTGTTGAATTTTCACTATGAATATAAACATCATAGGTCATTTTCAACAGATAGACAAGACTGAGAATGAAATTGGCCTGGTATTTCTTTTATAACCTCACCAAAGTTAATTAAAAAAAGGGGGTGATTTTCGTTTACATAGGAATATCTTACCACTTTTAGCTTTAATTATGGCCAAAACTAATAAAATTCCAAGAGTACCTAATTATGTATAATCGCTCTCAAGCAGACTAAATTGAGAGAGAACCGTGCAAGTGTGCTTTGGAAATTTGATACTCTAAGTCCTAACATAATTTATCACGAAGAGGCACTTTTAAGTACACACTCTTGACGTATTCGAAGCGAATAAAATATTAATCTCTAGACAGAGTTAAATGAAAATACAGTCTCGTTAAAAGTTTTAAATTCAAGAAATTCCAGGGAAATTAACATGCTACATAGTTACAGGCCAATCTCTTTATTATGCCACCTGTACAAACTTCAGGAAATAATTCTACTAGAGAGAGTGAAGTCAATTCTCGAGCCTTGCCTGATTCCCGAACAGGCTGGGTTTACACCAGGAAAGAACAATACTAGCCAAGACCTACATCTCAGTGAACACATAGAACAGAGCTATCAAAACAAATTAATTACAGATGTGGCGTTCGTAGACGAACCGCAGCTTATGACACTGTCAGTCATACACTACTCCTTGAAAAGCTCGGACCATTAACGGGAAATAAAAATTCACAAGCGTCGTAAAATTATTGTTTGAAAACAGGAAATTTTATGTCCCTATTTTTAGGGGAAGAAAAGCCGCTAGCGGAACCAGAAGAATGGCCTAGCGCAGGGTGGGGTATTATCACCCATGCTGTTTAACTTTTACACTAACCTAGCTAAACTCGCTAAAGCCTAATGCCACCAAAACCCAAGTTTTCTCTTTTCGCCTAATATCGAGAGAGGCAAAAAGAAAGCTGAAGATCAGAAAGAACGGACACCAACTGGAACATGCGGAGCATCCAATATACCTCGGAGTAAAGCTCGATAAAAAACTTATATATTAAGGACACTGCCAAAAGACCGCCATGAAGGTAGCATCCCATAACATCGTACTTTACAAAACTCCGCTACTCTAAATGTAGCACCCAGCCGAACGTCGTCCGAACTACAGCCAAGGCTCTCAGCTTCTCCACGAGCGAGTATGCATGCCCTGTCTGGGGTAGATCGGCACACGTTAAGAAAGTTGACGTGGCCCTAAACGAAGTATGCCGAATATCAACAGGGTGTCTAAAAGCAACACCACTAGAGAAACTGTATCAGTTTGCGGGAATCGACCGACCGGATCTACGAAGACGTACTACGGAGCGCTTTAGGCAGTCATTTGACGACAGAGATGCGATGTTCGGTGCGGAAGAGCACTTACACGACGACCTGCGGCTGGAATCCAGGAAAGGTTTTCTCAGTGACGTTTCCGTGGAACCCCCAGACTGGCATCCCCTGAAACCAAACACATCGACTGGTTTGAAATGTGACTGGAAGACCTGGGCAATAGTGAACTAGATGAGATCGGGCATGGCCACTGGGGAGATCAACAGAGCAAGACGGGGCCAGCTCGATGAAAATGATATCTTATTTGTACCTGTGGCCAACGACAGGACTGTGGATCACCCGCTTTAGAAACCATTGCCCGATTCAATGCATGATGGACGACGGCCTGTGGAAGGTTAACACCAAGGCAATAAACTGTGCCCGATTCTGGGCCGAACACTTGAAATGATCATGCTTTGTAACGATGTGCATCGCTTCCGTCCCGTTAGCGCTCCTTACACACGCACTCCCACCACAAGTTCCACTTCGATCAATGCGCGCTAGATGAGATGGAAGCCCGACGACCGTAGTGGTAACTTCACTGGGCCTCTGGATATTGACTGGAGGCCAACCGTCCGGATTTCCGTCAGAGTGTTGATCTGATAATATCTCCACTAGCCCTAGGGTATTGACTGAAGGCCAATCGCTTCTGCTAGAGCGTTTATCTAGTTGCAGTTCCGTACCCTGTCTTGGAGCATTGATCTGAGACAGACCTATTCTTTTACCTTATTTTCGCAGGTATTAAACAGTGGGTCGCCGAGCGGTACATCCAGGCCGTAGCCGTGAGATTGGCAGTTTGTTTGTATTGACTTGAATATAATTTTATTTTGTTATCTATTTGTTCCAAAAATATTTTTAGTTTAAATTAAATCTGAGTTCTTCTAAGTCTGATGTCTAAAAGAGCTACCTGTCACAGCTTTGACAGCAAAAAGTACAGTAAAGTCTCGACAGAGGTGAAGCAAATCGTGTCTGATCTAGCCTAACCTATTTTCAGGTTTAATTTGTCATCAGGTTTCCTCGTTTGTCCTGATTGAAGACAAGGTCGCATCCCAATATTTTTTTACTCTTTTTTATTAATATAAAACTCTTTTTTTCGTCCGGTCTCTGTATCTTGGCATAACTCTTAACATCTAAATTTCTTAACCACTACCAATATCTTCTTTTGCTTCTTTATAAACAATTCTTGTTTCTTGTTCATTGGAGGATTAATATCTATATGGATGGTTGTCACTCCATCTTTTGCGCGGTCGTCCGATACTTCTTCTGCCGATTTGTGACTTATCTCTTGCTATTTTGATGACACGGGTCTCCCCCATTCTGTTTAAGTGGTTATTCCATCCTTTTTTCTATTTTGTGTCCATTCATATATACACAGTACGTTACATTTTCTTCTTCTCTTTCGATCTCTCAGCGTACTTCCTGTAATTCTTCTCAATACTCTCATCTCTGCCGTTTCCAGTAGAATTTCTGTTGTGGCTGTGTCGGGTCTTGTTTCTGTGGCATTATTGGTCTTACGTTTCGTTCACATAAGGTAGCCTACTGTTCTAATTCCAGTTTTTAATATCTCACAGAGAAAAAGAGGGTTACAATATAATAAAGGTAATGTTATATAAAAGCTTTGGAAGGTCTGCTGGGATATAAGCAACGAAAGAAAGAATTCAAAGTTTTGCTGTGGGAAAGTGACATAAACGGGTAAAAATCCCATCATTCGATAAAGAAGGTACAACAGCTCATAAAAGAAATAGGGACACAGAAATCCCAGGAATATTGAAATACTTGCATCATACATAAAACATACATCTAACCACAGAGGAATTACGCTTCCAAATGCAGCGTATAAAATATTTTCCACAATACTATGCCACAGTATGACACCATATGCAGAACTAATAGTAGGAAAATACCAGTCTGGTTTCAGGGGCGGTAAATCGACAATGCATTAGATTTCAACCCTGAGACAAATTTTAGAAAAAACACTGGAATATGGCATATATACTCATCACATATTTATAGGCTACAAAGCAAAGCAGTCTACGTATCTGTAAATAGAAGAGAAATGTTCAAACTGCGGCCACTTGTTATAGAAAACGACGTCATCGAAGCAGTGAACGAATTTGTATATCTGGGAGCGCTCGTTAACACGGAAAATAATACTACCGCATAATTTGCACGGGCAACAGATGTGATTTTGGACTCAATCATCTTCTTAAATCCGTAAATATATCAAGAAATACAAAAGTAAAACTCTACAAAACAATAATACGACCAATCCTAACATATGGTTCAGAGACCTGGACTCTAACAAAAAGTAATGAAAACATTCGAAAGGAAAGGCGAATATATAGAGTGTGAATGACTATGGGAGTGGACAAGACGATACAACTTCAAACTTTCTAGAATATACCAAGAACCAGATATCGTAAAATGTACTAACCCAGATAACCCTGACATAATAAATTGTATTAAAACTGCAATTTTTTGTTATTAATATCTTTTATTTGGAACACTTGAGTATAATACTGAAATAATACTTAAAAAATGGCAACGTACACAAAAACAAATTACCGTCCTACATCTAGGACGTCAGGTCCAAGCATTACCATTTGTGTGGTAACTCACAAAGCAGCGTACATGGACACCAATATCACATTTTTGACATTTTGTAGTGGTTTTTTTATGGCAGTAGCGACATCTCGTTTGTTTTTCTTGGTCAATCACATAATGGTGCATTCCATCGAAACGAGAATCAGCATTTTCTCTTCGACTTGGCCGTCAATAAGAAGATGAAGTCGCTTTTGTATAAAGTTCAAGAAGTGAAGTTGCAATGCGTCGTCGAAAAGCTAATTGATCCATTGTGCCCTGATTGCTTCGGTGTAGTTGCCAAGCATTCTGAAGAGGCCAAATCGATACAGTGAGTAAACAAACATAAGTACCACTTTTTTCCTCTAATACCAGTTCTATATAAACTTATGTTTTGATAGCATCGATCTACGCCGCCCATATTTCGATTATATAATTTTACCATAAATAGTTGAGAAACAAGTATTTTTTTTTCTTTTCGTGAGTATCGGTTTACTTGATGAATAGGATTCGCACAAACTGCGTTCGAGCACAGCGATACAACACTATTATCGTGCCAGCTGACGATTGTCAATTTCTTATTTGCGTCAAACTTAGCATCGAACGAACCTCTTTTATCTTTTTGTAACTCCTCTGCTGATTTCAGAGGATTTTTTGGTATTCTATTACTTCTTATGGTTCCCGTTCCCCTGATATTTTTTCCGTCAGCATTTTAAATATAGGCATTGTACTGAAAAAATTATCAAAAAATAAATGAAATTTTTTCAGCTCCCACCTTGATTTGAGAATATCCACATAACTGAGTACCACACCTACACCGATACCGAAATCCTTGTATTTGGGTGATACGTGTGTTGATGCTCACTGGTATGGTTCAAACCACGTCACGTACCCATTATTGCTACACCCAACCCAAAGTTTATATCTTATCCGTTTACCCTTTATAAACTGTTAGCAGCCGTGACGCCCGAAATAGGGAACCATGGCTTCATCAACGCTGTGGTTCTCTTCTAAAACTGCATGTTTTAAAAAATTTTCATTTAGTAACCTAAAGAGAGGTCTAACTTTACTGAATTTGTCAAAATAGTCCAAATTATTATTATCGGCAATATACAGAACACTCATTATAAAATCAAACCTATCCATAGAAAGTGCCACAGAAACTAGGGAATTACAAACATCTCTATCCTTTTCCCAATACATCTTTTTCCTTGGGTACTGAGCGTAACCACTAAGAATAAGAATTCCTGTGAATGCTTTCATTTCTTGGATACATATAGGCTTATTTTTCTTTTTTTTTTCATACTTGCATATCTATTGGATTCGACAACCAGTAAATCAAAAATGTCTTCATCAAACAACTTCATGAATCAGTGTATGGGAGTATTTTCTGTATCAGTACTGAGATCATTCCCTTTCACCAATTATCAAGTATTTCTGCTTCCTTTGAGATGTTTGCTACTTCAGACCACTGGTATTGTCGTGGAATTTTCAAAACTTTCTCAGGTTTAACCAAATTTGATACTGGAATATCATCATCCGAGTCGGAGTCAACCGAACGAGGCACATGGATTTCAGCTATAGTTCTCAACATGTTTGAAGGCAAATTATCCGAAGACATGTTTTCTTCTTCACCAAAATCCTCATCTGTTTCAGCGGTATCTTCCGGAGGAAACAGGTAAAGAAAAACCCCTGAAATAATAAAAGCGGTATATTCATAACAGTATCAACACATTCTTTTGGACTAAATACTAAGTAAAATAAACAAAGGAAGCCATTGATTGCTATATTTATTCAAATTTATCATTTTCGTGCCATAATAGTGCATAATATTGACGGCCTACATGTAGGACGGTCAAATTTATCACCACCTGGCAAACATTTTGGATAATATTATTTTATCATTTGGATAAATGAACACTTATGTATAAATAACATTTTACCAAAAGTATAATATTCATTTCTTACCTTGCAAATCTGATTCCATGCTCAGTCACATTTTACGTTTTTTGCAACCGCAACACAAGTAGACGTTTCAAGCGATACGAACAAACTAAACGATAATGGGACAGTTCATCCTTGAGTAACAATTTGTGATAGACGGCGTTATCAGATTTAATCCAGGGTCTCGTTCAGAAATTATTGAAATTAGCGTCCTACATGTAAAACGTCAGGGTTATTTGGGTTAAGATAGGACGTGTGAGGTGGATAGGGCATGTAATGCGGATCTAACAAAATAACCCAGCTGGAAAAAACGCTCTTTGACAGATCCATTGGTCAGAGAAGACGAGGAAGACCTAGAACAGGAAGGCGATGGATAGGGACGACCGGAGAGAAATTCTTAAGAATGCTAGGACCCACGCAGGGTTGTAAAGCAAGAATGATGATAATACCATCATTCGGCATGATCGGACAATGTAGTTTAAACATTTTCTTCGGCTGAAGTAAAAAAGTATATTCCACTTTCTCGTATAATATGATGTATAGGAAAGGATTTAATAAGAATTCAAAATCTGTAAATAAATATTTATTATGTTTCCTACAGAAACTAAGTTTGTTCATTCATTTGTTTGATAAATACATTTAGGTAGTCATCTCAAAAATAACAAGAACACACATAATCGTTTCAGTTCCGCTATTTAGATAACATTTAAACAATATAAAAATATAAATGCGGTATATACCAGTACAGCATCAGTATATACAGTACAGTAATACAAAACATTCGAAGGAACTGAAATACAAAGTGTTAGCAATGTACATACAAAACGGTAAATATTTTATTAAAAGTTTTACTAACTGGAAAAATCACTGGGAGTATGTTATTTAATAAAATAAATGTTAACAAAAACTAACACCTTTGTAGTAATGAAAAGTACTAAACTGACAGTTCAAGCACTACATTGGTAAGTATCTGGAAGACCAGAAAAAATATGTTTTTGGATACTAAAATGTGACGATCATGTGTACAAATGTGTAACGAGAATCACTCATTCTGTTTAGAAAATGGATAAAGAATCTAACTAGATGTTGGAAAAATGTATTCAAAACTTAACAAAAGTTATTAAAAAGGTTAGTTTACATTTGTTTAATATCACGCGACAATTAGGAACTCGCCGATATTAGTTGATTGATGATTTTATAAATATACACTGTGTGTCAGCCAAATGGAATAAATTAGCTAATAAATAAATGAGGGATTATTCGAAAAAACGGTCGAAACCGTTGATTAGTATTTATAGTTGCGCATTTTTTTCCATAGAAACTTTTTATACGGGGTGTATCAGATAACGGTGGCCAATACCAACTTGCTTATTTTAAATAGAACACCCTGTATATTAATTAATTTTTAGATTCCTCAGGACATTTTAGACGTTTTTTTTAATACAATGGCGTATACCTATCTTTGACTGTTTCGGAAATATTAAGTAAAATGCAAAAATTCACATTTAGAAAAGAAAATTATCCATTTGACGAAAGTCGCTACAACATATTCAAAAACATCTAAATAATAGAAATCTAAACAATAATGTCAATGTAGGAGATGTTCAAAATGCTCCCCACGAACGTCTTGACAACACCCTAACCGTGAATAGAAATTTCTTCTAACGTTACTCAACATCTCAGATGTGATCGATCTAATCGCAAGCGTTGTTCGTCTTCGCAAGTCAGCTAAGTCAGTGGGTTTAGCTTTGTATACAATACTTTTCACATATCCCCATAAGAAAAAGTCTAATGGCGTCAAATCGAGGGATCGTGGTGGCCATTCCATCGATCCTCGCCTCCCTATCCACCGATTTGGAAATATTTGGTTGAGGTAATGCCGGACATGGATTTGGTAGTGGGGTGGTGCTCCATCTTGTTGAAACCATCTCATATTCGCTAGAACTTGTGGGTTTTCTGGATCAGGATTGGCCAATTTTGGCACTACATTATTTTGGAGCAATGCTAAATAATTGTCGCAATTCAAATTGCCATGACCTACGATCTAATTTTCAATAATTCCTGTCCACACGTTAACCTTCTTAGGGTTTTGAGTATTGCCTTCTCTAATTCAGTGAGGATTTTCCCTGGACCAATAGCGGTAATTTTGCCGATTAGCATGACCGTGAAGAGTAAAAGTGCACTCATCAGAAAACAAAACATGTTCTAATTGGATTACATTGCTGTCTAACATTGCCATCATTTCACATTTTCACAAAAATACGTCCTCCTGTCAAAATCATCTTCCATGAGCTCCGGAGTGTGTATAATTTTATAGGGATGCATTTTGTTTTCTTGTAATATTCGAATAACCGATGAATAGCTAATATCGAGTACTGGGGCTGCTTTTCGAACAGATGTATGTAGGTGTTCCTCAAACTGAACATCTAGATCCAGACATAGAGATACGTAGCAGGATTGAGCAAGCCAGAACAGCATTTACTAATATGAGAACCTTGCTAAGCAACAGCAGCCTTAACTTAACACTTCGATATCGCTTTGCAAAATGTTACATTTAATCCATACTGCTATATGGTGTAGAAACCTGGACCATAAACGCCAATGTGATGAACCGATTGGAGGCCTTTGAAATGTAGGTATTTAGAAGACTACTTAAAATTTCCTGGACAAATCACACAACAAATGTCGGAATATTAAATCGAATGGACAGAGAACGAGAATTGCTGCCAATAATAAAAAGAAAAAAAAACTGCTTATCTAGGTCATATATTTCGAAATTAAAAGTACCAATTCTTAAAGCTTATTATGGAATGGAAGATAGAAGGAAAACGGGGCATCGGAAGAAAGAAATACTTATGTCTTAAAAACATAAGGGATTGGACAAACCTAGATGCCCATGCACTCTTTAGAGCACACAAGACCGAGAGGATTATGCCAGAATTGTCGCCAACATCCACTAATTGGATAGGGCACCATAAGAAGAAGTTCCTCAAACTCAAGCATAACAGCCAATTTTGTATCCTTACTTATTTCATTTGCAGTTTTTTTTACCTTCCTAACATGGCCCAACTCGTGGAATTGCTTCTCTATTTTACTAATTGTCCCTTGAGATATGTGCGGCAAATCAGGAAATGCTCCGTGAAATAAACAAGCTACTTCTATTTGCGTCCGTGTCTTATCTCCATAGCCAATCATCTGTATAATTTTTCTGGCTTGCGGTTAATGAAACTCAAACGACTTTCTTTTCTAAATGTGAATTTTTGCATTTTACTTAATATTTCAGAAACAGTCAAAGATAGGTATAGGACATTGTATTCAAGAAATGTCTAAAATGATCTGAGGAATCTAAAAATTAATTAATATACAGAGTGTTCTATTTAAAATAAGCAAGTTGGTATTGGCCACCGTTATCTGATACACCCCGTATAAAAAGTTTTTATGGAAAAAAATGCGCAACTATAAATACTAATCGATGTGTTCGACCATTTTTTCGAATACTCCCTCATTTATTTATTAGCTAATTTATTCCATTTGGCTGACACACTGTGTATAACAAAATATTGTTTTCTATCTTTTTATGATTTCTCACTAGTTCTCATTGTTTTACTTAATGCAGATATTGGCTGACTGAATGTTTTGTGCTACTTTTACATATTTAATTTACTCTTTTACCAGTAGTTAGATAAATATATTTTCAATTTGATACTAGAATAAAATATATTTAAATAATTAGAAAAATATACAAGATATATTTAGTCTTTTAACTTTACAATTATTATTACTTAGCACGCCAAGGAACATATTTTTGTTTGACAAAAATATGAAACCTTTTTAACAATGATGTCTAATTGACAAATATTGATAATTTAATACTATACTTCTAAAGTAAATTTATAGAAGCAGTAGAGTGGCACAATAACGAAGGCCTAAAGATTCTATAACTAACAATTACAAAACTATAGCTATTTTAGTCGCTTACCACCAGATGATCTTGCTAGGGTAGCTTTTTACTAAAATCTATATTTCATATTGAAAGCAAATCGATCACTATTAGGTCTGTTACTATAAGGCTATGTAGTATCACACTTTAAAGGATAGATATTTTTAAATATTAAATCTGTTTGTTAATATATTTTAAATGGTATAACAGTATTTCCTACAATTTTTTGGGGAATATTATTTTAGGTTTTCGTTGTGTAAATTACCTTATTGACTTAATTTATTATTTTTGCAGGGAATAGGTCATATATTGCCACTGATAATTATTATTATACTCTTAATGATTTAAAAACCAGTAAAACGCCTGATATTGTACACTAATTGTTAAATGTTACCAATTAAATAATTCCTGGATAATTGCGAATAATCAGACGATATAACCATTGATTAAAAACTACTATACAATGTACAATTATATATTATACATACAATTTAAATCAATGATATAACGAAATAGGATCTCAAATTCGAAGACTATTTCAAGAGCGAAACAATTTATGATTGAGAGATGGTCGGTTTCTGAGATAATCCGCTCTTAAAAGCCAGTCACTAAGCTCTATTTAATATTCTTCTTTTTTCAGTTTTTTTCTTATTATTTGGTATTAGGAGTGAGTAATAAATCACCAACAAATTACCATTTCTTACACGTTATATGTGTAGTTTATGATAATAATTTTTTTAAGTCTAATATGCACTATACTTGCAAAACTATAATAGACTATATGAGAATAAGTATAAAAAAAATAATATGTAAATAGAATAATATATAATATAATGGCAATACTAAGAAATTATTAATTTGGAGTTTCCATCCCTTCCCTACTCCGTAATAATTATCGAATTACAACTCTGCCAAGCAGCTCGCCCAAAAACATTTTCTAAAGAATATAATTTGTCTTTTCGAGAAAATATTCAAGTTCGTGTCATATAAATGTGCCTCATCTATGTAAAAAATTATTTTACTTAATGTATACAGGGTGAGTCATGAGGAACTTTACATACTTCTACCATATGTAGAGTCCCTCAGGGAGCATATCATGTGGCCACTAAAAAATGTCAACTCCTCTTCTTTATTAATTAACAATTCATTTTACTGTAGTGTTTATACGGCTCATTAGATTTTTTTAATTTTTGCATGATACAGTACACTACTATCAAGCATTCGACTGGTATTTGCTAAACTAAAAAATTCCAGGACTGGCTTTGGAAAAATTAATTTAGGGATTCGTATTAAATATTACACCCTGTATAAATTTTTTTTAAAATGCAATAAGTGATTTTCAAACTACATAAATAGCCAATGAAAACGACATATGCGACAATGTTGTCGCACTTTTATTAAATTTTTAGTGAACGATCAAATCTTACCAAAAATAGAACAACCATAATGAAGTATCAAATTATAAGGTATTAATTTAAACAAATGTTATAAATTTCAAACATTTTAATTAAAATGAGTTCCTACAACATAATCTAATACATAGAAAATTAACATCTTTACTGTCACTTTGTATTATCTCTACGATAGAATCAATTGTTTTTCAATTTTAAATTTTTACTCATAAATCGTATTGGGGCATTACTTTCGATAAATAATAAATTAAATTGATTAAAAAGTCAAACCTCTTGTATGTGTTAGTTTTTGTTGATTATAAATGATTAAAATTTTATGTCAAATAATAATACATTGCATCAACAGTACTAAATAAAAATAAATCTAAAAAAGTTTAAAATGAAGGTTGGCGTTGACCGTTTGACGTTTCTTGATATTTTATACCCATTGTCATTATTGTCATTATCAATTGTTATTTATGTGTACAAGAATACATATTTCTTCTGTCATATCTACGTTAAGTACATTGTGTTAGTTTTGGTAGAGCTTTTGTTACTTTCGTTCAAAAATGCCACATCAGTTTTCGATCACAGAATATGCAGACATAATATTTGTTTATGGATTCTGTAATGGGAATGGTAGGGCTGCTAGTAGAGAATATCGCAGGAGATTTCCTAATCGTCGAACTCCCAGTCATCCAACATTTGGGTCAGTTTTTAATTATTTGCGAGAAAATGGCACTTTTCCTAGTGGAACAACAGAGCGACATGTAGATGAAGCGCAGGAAGATGACATTATGGACGCCGTTACTATGAACCCTACAATAAGCACTAGACAAGTAAGTCGAGAACTCAATGTTACTCAATCAAAAGTAAGTAGAGTCTTACAAAAAAATAATCTATACCCATATAACATTTAAATGGTTCAGCGACTACATGCTGGAGATGAGATCAATAGGTTGGAATTTTGTAGATGGATTAACAATAATCGACCAAAGCTACACAGGACACGTACCAGAGACGGGATAAATAATTCACGAAATTCACATGTGTGGGCAGAAGAAAATCCCCATGCTATTCGAGAACGTCGTTCTCAGTTAAGGTTTTCGGTTAACGTGTGGATTGGTGTCATAAATAACCAATTAGTAGGTCCTCACTTTTTTGATGGTCCTTTAACAGGACAGGTCTATTTGAACTTTCTACAAAATATTTTGCCGAATTTGCTTGCCAACGCGAACGTTGCTATCCGAGGGATGTATTTTCAGCATGATGGGGCACCCCCACACTTTTTACTGGCAGTGAGACAACATCTCAATAATGTTTATGGCAACAGGTGGATAGGAAGTGCAGGTCCTATTTCGTGGCCTTCAAGATCTCCTGATTTCAATCCCGTTGATTACCATATTTGGGGACGATTGAAGCAACTAGTTTACGCAGTGAATATTAATAACCGACAACAATTAATTGATAGAATTATACATTGTTGTAATACTATTGGAAACGATCCCCAGAGTATCCGTAATTCAATACGTCAATTAACAATTCGGCAACAAAAATGTGTACAGGCTGCAGGGTTCCATTTCGAAAATCTATTTTGAATTATTTTTATTTTGTTACCATTATTGTATCTTTTCCAGTTCTAATTTATGGGTTTATCATAACTATGTACATATTTTTAGTTTTTTTTTAAATTGTTCTTCGTTATTGTTAGTAGTTACTGTTTTTTGTTGTGCAGTGACTCAGTTTATCATTTCAATTAAAATGTTTGAAATTTATAACATTTGTTTAAATTAATTACCTTATAATTTGATACTTCATTATGGTTGTTCTATTTTTGGTAAGATTTTATCGTTCACTAAAAATTTAATAAAAGTGCGACAACATTGTCGCATATGTCGTTTTTATTGGCTATTTATGTAGTTTGAAAATCACTTATTGCATTTTAAAAAAAATTTATACAGGGTAAAATATTTAATACGAATCCCTAAATTAATTTTTCCAAAGCCAGTCCTGGAATTTTTTAGTTTAGCTAATACCAGTCGAATGCTTGATAGTAGTGTACTGTATCATGCAAAAATTAAAAAAATCAAATGAGCCGTATAAACACTACAGTAAAATGAAATAAATGGTCAATTACACAAATCACCCTGTTAATTAATAAAGAAGAGGAGTTGACATTTTTTAGTGGCCACATGATATGCTCCCTGAGGCACTCTACATATGGTAGAAGTATGTAAAGTTCCTCATGACTCACCCTGTATAAAGCAGATAATTAGTACCTTTTGTTTGAGACGGACATACCAAGAATCATATTTTGGAGATGGTTTCAAGCAATTGGACCTCACAAGGTAATCTACTCTCCCTTATGGCCCCTAGTCCATAGCACATCTTAAATAGTCAAGTACGGCTATGAATACCCATCAGGGCAAAAGTAAAAGTGACAAAAGCAGTTTGTGCAAAGCCAATGAAAATTAGCACATACAATATTAAAAGCATATACATGTCGGGAAAGGCACACAATACAAGCAAAGAAATAAATGCAGGCTAAAAATAAATATCTTGGATATAACTGAAACCACACAGCCAAATAGCGGAAAAGTCCAAGTACGAAATTATACTTTTAATTTTTAATACGTTATGATAATATAAATCAGGCAGCACCGAAGAATCTAAATATTTTTAAGTCTATGCTCCAATAGTTAATAAATCAGAATCAGATAATCAAAATCCCAAACCAAAAAGGATGGGGAACTTCCACGCAAAATTGAGCAAGGGAAGATGCGATGCTACTGTGAGGGGGCATAGACTGGGGACTTATCTCTAACACGTGGTTCAAACTCCTCTTAAGACTTGTTTGTACATACAAATCTCCCCAAGATCACCCAGTTAGAAATCATATTAACTATATTCTAGCATTAGCATCGTAGTGTAAAAACTTAAGCTGGTACAGACGTGGAGTTAAAACACAATACAATGTAGCACAAAAACTGAGAAAAGCTTAACTAAATACAGTATACAAAATACGAACCTATAATAGTTGAAGAAATCATACAGTATCCTTAAAGCTGATTCAAATTGCAATTTCGAATGCACAAAAAGATATAACCACAGATAACAAAAAAAAACATAAATCGTGAATTATTCAAGAGACATTAGATTAGGTAGAATAGCAAAACGGCAAAAATTTAAAAACACACAAATATCAAAGTATAAAAAATTCAGGCATTTTTTAGAGCAACAATTTGATATAGAAATAAAAAAGAAAAAAATAGCAAAGCAACTGGACCAGATAACATTTGTCCAGATTATTTGAAACTTATAAACGAAAAAAACTTAAAAGTCCTAGCCAAACTATTAACACCATATAGTATATAATACTGGATACATTTCTTAAGATTGGCTAAAACCTACATTTATCCCTATTTCTAAGAAACAAAATGCAAAAAGATGAGTTTAGATTGACCAGATTTAATGAATTAGGCATTAAACTTGTTTATAAAGAATTTTCAATCGAATCTGTAAAAAAATAAGAGCAAGATCTGAGTGAACTACACATGGATCTGCGAGAAGGATTGGGGACTAGAGAGGCTTTGTGTGCGCATCAGTGTTATTACAGAAGTGTAGAGACTAGTGCAAAGTTTATCTATGCTCGATCGATGAGAATCTTAATTCTGACCTAAAAATTAGAGTTCAGATTAAAATAACCAGAGCAAACTTCTAAAAAATGTGATAGATCGCTCGATATCCAAATAAGATATAATTTATGGGGTTGTAGCGTAGATGATAAAAAATGGCAGCTGGAATAAACTCGATGTATTTGAAATGGAGATATATCGACGAATATTGCGAAGACCTTGGGCTGCGCAAACCACCAACTTAAAAGTTTTCTATATATATATATATATATATATATATATATATATATATATATATATATATATATATATATATATATATATATATATATATATATTTAACTGTTAGTAGATGGTAAGATCATAGGCAAACGCTGACTAGAGCGAGTGCAGTGCTTCTGGTTTAAGAACATATCAGATCCGACCGTACTTAGACTCAAACGATATTGAACAAATTATTGCAGATCTTCGAGAGGAGAAGGCACTCGAAGAAGATTTAACTCTCAAGACCGAGATTTGCAAATTATAACATTAAGCCCTTTCAGTGCGTTAAAAGCTTATCGCTGACTAGTGCGGCAGTAATTTTTTTAAAACTAAACGCGATACTTGTTTAAACATTGTTTTTTGAACATATATTAAAACCGACTATAATAACTTTTCTTCCGAATTTTTGCAAGACGCGTAGGTGCGCTGTACGTAATTTTCGAAGAATTTCTTTTAAAAATGCGGAGGACTTGTGCGCTTTAATACAAATTTTTGTATTTAGTAAATTAAATACAATTTTTTGATCCAAACTAAAATTTTATTCATAAAAACATATTCATATAAGAATGTAGAATAAATGCATACAAAATTATAATTTTTGGGCAATGTATTTATATATCGATACATGATATTCTCTGAAACAGTTGCGTAAGCAGAGGCCAGGTTTATCGGGAAATTGTTGACGATGATAAATATCTTTATGTATATTATTTTTACTGCATGTCCGATATTTTTTTAAGAGTTTTACCATGTTCATTACGTAACTAAATTTTGCAAATGTGCAGTTTACACCCGAAGAAACTGCTGCTTCTTAATATTTTTCTAATAGCAACTTTTCAAGTATAGACAATCGAAACTGAACTAAACATTATAAATAACATTTATATCATCTACGAGCATTTTGCAAATATAGGAGCAAACCTAGCTGAAACAGATGTATGCCAGTTTTTTTGTACCAACGTAAAGTTTTGCGTGTCGGGTGATAATAAGAAGACATTTGGTCTTTAAGATCTACTCCGTCCATATACTTATTATATTGAAACGATTGGCAGTGGTTTAATTTTCTCATTCCTTCATCTATTTCTTACGGTTAAGGAAAACCTAACTACGTGAGTCACTGATCTACGACGCCACCATAAATAGCTTTGAAAACCGAACTAGGTGAGTCACTGAGCCGCAACGCCAGCTATAAATAAAAGTTACCTTTAACAAAATGCGGAAAAAGTTTTCTTTATCTCCTGGAAGTGTCGTCTTTAAATATTGGTTAGATCACCATATACACACGCATATACGCACATACGCATTTTAAAGTAATGGGAGGTCGCATGTGCGCTTTACGCAACGAAAGGGTTAAGGAGCCTCGTTTGAGACAACCTTATGCTTTGAATGCTAGACATCCACTTCGAAATTCGTAAAATTGCTTTCTACACATGTGAGGTCTATGAATACGGATTATTACCAGCAAAACATCGTATTCGAACATGTAATACATTTTGCACCATTTGTGGGTATAATGTAGGTCCTTATGTGTCTGTACATAAAGACTACTTGTATGCCGTTAGTATTGTATTAATAAAATGACCACACAACAGTCCAGACTTCGACGTTACACTGGATCAATGATTGTTTTCGATATGCTAAATAAAAGCATAACATTTTTATGCCTATTTTCATAATTTACTGCTTAGTGGTTATTAATAAAAGAACTGTTTAACGATAGAGTTACGTTTTAACCATGATGTGGTGCGTCAACTTTGTTCAAGTGACTGACTGAGTTAGGCACGACACTTTTAATATTTGTGTAAACTACATATCCGTTAGTTTATCGATTCTTTAATTTTTATAAGTGCTCATAGCTTCATACATAATCAGGGTTATAAGAGCCAGTGGTTATTCTCGTAAAAAGAAAACCCTTATAAATCAAATTATCAGTTGTATAGTACATATTGTTATATACTGGCCATATACGAAGAGTTTCTGTTGAAGAATATCTATTGAAGCAACTTGGAAAAAGTTTCGGAACAACATAGACAGAAGGTTTCTCTCTAAACGGAAAGAAGAAAAATTCTACTGATACGAAACATGAAGAATAATGAAAGAAGAAAACAACAATGACTATTTATAATTACAACTTACATCACAGAAAGTGTGATATTGAGGACTGCTTATAGAATAGAGATGGTGGTTATAGAATATATACCCATAGAACATCGATCATGATGATGACTTAGTACCATTTGATATGATATGTCTTAGTGTTTTATCTTATTACGAAATATTTTTGGTATCGACATGATCGATTATGCTAGTGAAATAAAAACTAGAGATGGACAGGTCTCCAATTTTCATAACAGTGTAAAAATGAGATATGTTTCTTCGTTGTCGTTGAGACAAATTTTTGTCTGCTTTTATCCGCATAAACTAGGACGACTTGTTAATCTGCGATGAAATGTAGCAATATTTTTTTTACCTAGTGCAGTCTACGAGTAAGACAATTAAGGTGTGGCAAAGAAACTATCTTCGAAATAGTAAGGCACCTGAAATATTTTAAATTTTATAATGCTTTTAACCTTTTCAGTGCGGCAGTCTCTGTACAGCTGACTAGTATAAATGTTATTTATTTATTTATATACGGGTATTACCCATTATTTTACAAAAATTTTAAAATATGTTTACAGGTAAATATTCATAGAAATACAACATAAAAATACAGTACATCATAGAAATACAACAAATAATGGAAATTCTAAAATCGAGAATAGGTCTTATCAGAGTTGTAATTTATTGTTGAGAAAATTTAAGTCATAATTATATTAATCAAATCGAAGAATGTTTCATTAAAGGCTAGATACCTCAAAAATGTTCGTTTTTGTGGATATAGCATTCATCATTCAGCCTTCATTTATCACGTCCACTGCTAGACATATGCCTGCCTTAAACTCCTCCATTCTTTACTATTTTGTGCTCTTTGTTAATAATTTTTGGTGATACGCACGATGTCGTCAGCCCAACGTATAGGTGGTCTTCCTCTACTACGTTTATCTGCTCTTGGCCTCCAATTTGTAATTTTGCTCGTTCATCGTGCATTCTCGCTACATGGTTTGCCCAGTACTCGTCCTTCTTCGCAGATCTTCGTTTCTTATTCGGTCACGCAACGTCACTCTCAGCATAGACCGTTCCATTCGTCTCTGTGCCACTCTCAATTTCGAAGCCGTAGTCCTATTTAGAGTCATAGTTTCCACCCCATAGGTCATGACTGGATATAGCAATAATAGCGTGGATTCCCGATCGAAGAGACATACTCCAAGATATTTTTAACAAGGGAACAATATAGAAAACGGACTGCATAGATTTTATTAAAATCTCTAATAAATTTTTTAATAAACCCAACAATCTCGGAGCTCTAGAAACCAATCATCAATATGGAAGGCAAACGACAGGTACGACTCGATATAAATTCCCAGATACTTAAAATCTTTTGATACAATAAATTCATTGATTTCACAATTGAAGTTCATATGTAATTCTTCAAAAACAAACATTTTAGGGGATAAATTATTAGTGCTCCATTCAAATTTATGAGTTATACTTCTTGTTATTTGATATACCAATCATATCAAGCGAGGTGTGAGACAGGGCGACACTCTCTCACCTAAATTATTTATAACGGTCCTCGAATACGCCTTAAAATGCTAAAGTGGGAAAATAGAGGAATAAAAATAGATGGAGAAATGCTCAATCATCTGCGTTTTGCCGACGACATAGTACTTATTACCGAAGATCTGGGTGAAGCACAACAAATGGTACAAGAATTAGAAAACGTATCTTCAACAATAGGTCTAAAAATGAACATCAGTAAGATCAAATTTATGACAAATTTAGTTCCCAGCGAACACCTAATCATCCAAAATCAAGTGGTAGAATTGACAGAAATGTACATATATCTTTGTCATGAAATCAGAATGGGCAAGGACAACCAGACCTGCGAATTTCAACGACGAATAACACTTGCTTGGGCGGCGTATGGTTCACTAAGAGACATCTTTAAGAGCAACATCCCGATAGCTATTAAACGGAAGACATTTGACCAATGCGTTCTTCCTGTTATGACATACGGAGCAGAAACTCTCACGCTCACAAAAACAACAGCACTAAAAATGCGAGTGGCACAAAGGCGCATGGAAAGATCAATTCTCGACGTGACAAAAAAAGACAAAATAAGGAATCAAGACTTAAGGAAAAGAACAGGTATCAGTGATGTCGTCGAACGTATAGCCAAGCTGAAATGGAATTGGGCAGATCACATAGCGAGACTGAAAGACACAACATGGACAAGAAAATTAATTGACTGGCGCCCAAGAGAAGACAAACGCAGCAGAGGACGACCACCAACACGCTGGATGGACGACATTGGACGAATATTCAAGAAATGGCAACAAGAAGCACAGAACCGTGAAGAGTGGCGAAAAATGGGAGAGACCTATGTCCAGCAGTGGACAGAAGAGGTTGCATGATGATGATGATGACTGCTTGTTATCTGTCTTCGCTATCTTCAGATCTATAATCAATATTATTGGTTTACATCTCAATATCGTTTTCTTCCAAACAACTCAACCTCATTAGCCTCTTAAATCAGTTGTAGCACTTCGGCTTCATCCAATCGCTTATTTTTCTAACGAATAAATATGATCATACCAAACAACACTAGAAAACAAGTTGTTAGCACTCAATAATTAATGATTTTCCATAAAACTTTTATAAAAGTGCTTCGTATTAGTACCGCGGAACTTAAATACTTGTAATAAGTATGCAGCACCGAAAAGGCTAAAGTACATTATTTCATTATTTTTTAGGTCTATGTACTTTCAAATTTAATTTCATAGTATTTCAGTATATAGTTCAAAATGGTATATGTTATGTCTACTGATGTATTTTAATGAACCACAAAAGCAGTTACCGTTAGGAAATATGTTATATCTTGAGATATTTTGTTTACATATTTCAAAATAGTTTAGATTTGAGTTTTCTAAAACTTTCTTGACATAATCATAAAATAAAGATGACGAGGGAATATATTAAGGAATTCTCAAAAGGAATGTGTTAATTGCAAAAGAAATAATTTCATATAAATATTGTTAAATTTTAAACCTTCGACATAATTCCTTAATACAATTAAAAATAACTTTTAAAATCAGCATAAAAAGTTTCTTTTTTAGAAAATACGTTTTTTTTTTAGAAAATACGTCTTTATAAAACCTATTGAATAAAATTTAAGGAATCAATAAGATATGTAATACATGTAGATTTGGTTCAGTTACAATATCTACCAGTTATCTTTCATTAATAATCCAGTCGTCAGAGACGAAAATGACACTCAATCTCTAAAAATCATACGAACAAGCTGAATTTTGCTTAGAATGTCAATTTTGGGATACCAAAAAAGATGCAAAAAAAGCTTGTTACTTGACCGCCGGGCTTCCCCCTAACCTAAAACCTCTCTCGTAGGGGAGGAACGCATTTTAATTTTTATTGATAGCACACTTTGATCAAAAGATATCGAATTTTTACCGTCGAGTTGATACAAATTTTGTTTAAAAAATTGATTTCGCGCGTGTAACTGACATTCAAAATCGCCGGTTGCTTCAAGCGTTGTCTCTGAGAGAACTCTTCATTCAACACAAAAGTGCTGCTAGACATTTTTGTTCAAAATCATCTCAGCTACATTTCTTATTTGAGACATTTTTTTCTACGGCGTACAGACTCTTGGTAAATCGATTCTCATCAAAATTTAGCTTTTCATCTAGTTCCTAGAGATCACATATCTGATGACTGGACTATAAATAGTACTAAATACACAGTTTTATTGATTTGATTGATATGTATAAATTCGTTAATAAAAACAAACATTTAAAAATAAATAATTTTAAATGGTAGCGTGACAAATATATAAAAATTTTTGTTTAGATCCTAAACCTATATTGCTATTACGACATAAATTGACTAATTCGTGTTCTGAACATTCATTTCTTTTATATTGATAAATACAATTGTCAACAGAAAACACAAACAGAATAAATATGGGCAAGCATTTTAGAGACATAAAGAAAAAATCACTTTTGTCTTACAAAATGGCATATATAAAAAAAACAGTACATAGTTACCTCAAAATTCAAATTCCCAAGTCAAAACAAGTGGGACGTGATAAGCACGTGCTCCGCTTATATCGTCTCTCATATTGGTCTATCGCTCATTAAACATTATGGGTAAAAACTAGCCGTAATTACAAGTCCAATATTTTGATGTAAAAATAAAGGAAATGTTAAAAACCTTAAAACCGAAATCCAATTTGGCTGAACTTATCCAACTGACACAGTTACAAAACAGTTCGGCCCAGAGCTGATCTTAGGAATGCCAAAAAGCATTGCCCGCGTCCGGCGAAGGGACTGGATCCAAAAATAACATAGCTATCTGGCAAAGGATATCCGGTCAAGCAAATAGCAAGATGTCTATTGGATGAATATGCGCTAAGGTCTGCTAGCAGCTAAGAAATGGACTAAATCGCAGGCGGCATTCCTAACGAGACATGGTTCTTCTAGTATACGTTCTGCATTAAGAAAACAAGAGATGACCTGAAGATCCTCCATGGATGGTATGACTTTTAGCGATACGGTTCGGATCGTCACAAAGATCAGTAAGGGAAAATAAATGTTAGAACGTACATTACAAGGCAACGGGGGCTGACTTAAGCCGCTCAGAATTTCTAGATGAAAGTAAGTGGCACATCGACACACCTGAAGTTACGTTCGCAGAGAACTTGTACCGGGTGATCACTGGAGAAGAGAAGGCGTTGTTTTTAGTTGGTAGGCGAATCGGCTGGCGTTTTGCCTAAAAAGAGATCTTTGTTACTCAATCCGAATCCAACACACGCCGAGTCATGCCTTGATGCTATCGGGGATATGGCTCTCTATAGTCTTTTGGAAGATTTTCACTCCACCTGATAGATGAGCTTTGTGGCGTTCGGGTAAAAAAAATTGCAACTACCGTCAAAAAATAAGGATACTCTTTTTCGAACTAATTATCGACTATACTGTCCAAATTAGAAGACGACTTAGTCATCGTATGAGACAATGCATCACATCTTTCAAAGAGGATGGAAAAAATCAACTACCATTTCGCGATCCAAAGATATACATTTTAAGAAAACAATGTTAAAAGTACAACTTATCTCAATCCTCAACCAATAAAAAGGGAATACATAAAAATTGTTAAATATAAAATAGCAAACGCCAAAAACAAGCCTAATGAATCTAAAATTATGTAGCAGACAAAATAACACTTTCAAATAAACAACTCAAGAGGCACTAATATTACTCCAGCTATGTATCATAAATCTGTATAAATGCTGGACAAAAAATCGAGTCTTCAATGTACAAGTTGGACAATATAATAAATAGTAACATATAATCAATTTTAATATATTCAGACGCAGAAAGCACCACGTTAAGTTCACACTCAAGGTAATCGATAAGATATTTTTTCATATATTATGAAAGTTCTGTTAGTTAATAGAAATTTAACTTTTTTTCCTTCGATAAAACACTTGGTATATCGGTATTGTATTTACTTATAAATATAAAGTTACTTTTGATTTTCATGTTCACGCAATGATGTTTACATTTGGGAATTTGAATTTTGAGTGAACTTTTTAAATACAAAATTAAGTTAGAATTTGTTTTCAGAATTTGTCATTTTCAGAATAGTACCATTAATCTCATGTTTTTCGGGCAGTTCTCAATACACCACCAAAAAAACGATCTGCGAAAACGTGCGAAGATTTCCGAACTATCAGCTTTATGAGTCATGCACTTAAGATTTTTCTTAAAATCATACAGGCCAGAATTTACAAGAAATGCGAAGAAAATGTCGGTGAAATGCAATTTGGATTCCGCAATTCCATGGGTACTCGTGAAGCACTTTTCACCTTACAAGTCTTACTTCAGAGATGCCGCGATGTCAGTTGTGATGTCTATATTTGTTTTATTGACTGCGCCAAGGCATTTGACCGTTGTCAGCACCAGAAGATGGTCGCCGCCCTACAAAGAGTAGGATTTTGCTGAGAAGGACATTCGGATCATCATGAATTTATATTGAACCAGCATGTTCAAGTCAAGGTCGAAGACCAGCTGACCGACCAAGTGGAGATCATGCGAGGAGTAAGGCAAGGCTGTGGTGCTCTAGCCGACTCTTTTCAATATATATTCTGAGGAAACTTTTACTGAAGCCCCTCACAAACCTAGAGATGGGAATCCGAGTAAACGGTGAATACATCAATAATATCCGCTACGCCGATGACACTGTGTTACTAGCAACCAGCCTAAATGATCTAAAAGCCTTACTATCCCGGGGTAGCGAAGAATATAATACTAATACTAGAACGTCTCAACAAGACTACTGGGATTATAAAAAGCATCAAGAAGAGAAAATTGGAGTACTTCGAACATAATGAGAGATCCCAAATATAGATTGCTACAAAATATTACGCAAGGGAAAATAGCAGGCAAACGCAGTCCATAGCGAAGAAACACTTCATGGTTGAAATAACTTGCGAGATTGATATGGTATTGATACAAGAATGCTATTGAATAAAATTAATATAGCTATGATAGTAAACAATGTTCTGAAAGGAAATGGTACATCAAGAAGAAAGGACTATTGTTACAATTATAAAACAGAAAGAAGAATATGAGAAGATGCTACAAAATATGTAAAACTAAGAAAGCACAAGGAACCCAACAAATAGAACAGAGTCAAAAGCTGTATACTCCACTTTACACCCTATAAGAATAATTCAGAGTATGCCTACAGGCGATAGGATGAACGAGCGTCATCTCTTAGAAAAAAACTACAATTAGGCTGGTAAGTTTCAAAGGAAATCAATAAATTTAGATATTTATATAGGCATATCTGTATTAACTGACTCTCTCATCATATTAATGTTAACGTTGCCAGTAGAGGGTGTTGAATTATTTTTTCATGAAAAATTTAAAAATAATATCTGAAAATGATACCCTTTACTACATTTTCCTCCTTTCGCCCTATAAATAATTTTGCTTTCTCTCGTATAATGTGTATAAACTTCGAAATAATTTTCCTGCTACTCGACTAAAAAAATTAATAAAATCAAATAGTAAATTTAAGAATAAAATTTGTTGTATTCTTTTTATACACCTGAGAGTTATTGCTGTATTTTTTGTGTGATTTTTTACACGCGATAACGGGCATGTGCGTGTGCAGAATCAATAACATCTTTAAATTATTCACTTTCTATTTATTTCAGTCTTAAAACTGTCTTTTATTGCGTTTCAAATACAAATATTCATTCTCGACGAGAAGAATGTTTCTAACAATTTATTAATGAAAATACAAACCTAATTTTGTAGTACAAATAATTTCTAATAATTTGTGGAGAATATTAATAATAATATTCACCACAAATAATTTCTACAAACTTAACCCCTTTAACGGTAAATCCGAAGTAAGTTTCTCCGTACTCGGGTTTACTGGTAAATCGAGGATTATCCTACATCGGCAAAAACGAGACCGACTCAGGTCGTCAGGCCCGAGTTGAATTCAAAAAAATTTATAGAAAATCATCGTGTGAATCAGAGCAGTAGTTAGAAAACGGGACGGTTCCACTCAAAAAAGAGACACTACCTACTAGGAAATGTAGAATTTGCTGCCCTAAGAAAGACGAGTCTAGAAAATCGCTTACAGTAAAGAACTACAACTGTAGCGAGTGACTCATGTTTTAATGGTTTTTTTATATGACAGTAAAATTTGACGTTTACCCTTTAGAAAAAATAATTTTTGTTGTTGGAACACCGACAAAAGAAAATTTAATTATTATTTAATAAATAAATTATTGGATTATTGCAGAATCTGTCTAATCTCTTAAACATTGACAAAAACCTTCTTCTGACTGTTCAAAGAATATACGTTCAGATAGAAGAAATCTAATTTTACATGAAATACATATCAATAATTTGACTGGTCTTTTTTTAAACTGTTCAAATGTTTTGCAAAATACTTAGGTACAAGGAATGTAACGTTATCAGCGTGTGTGATTAAACTTAAAGTTATCTGCAATGTTTTAGTTTATATCTTTCTCTAACGGTAGATAATGTCTGAGATCAACAATGTCGTCGCAAATTAAGGCGATGTAACTGACAACAACGCAATTGTTCGGCTAGCTTTTATTGTCTGTTATCAGTAAGTCGGTTTCATAAGCGCGCTGACACTG
Source organism: Diabrotica undecimpunctata (assembly GCF_040954645.1). Lineage (NCBI taxonomy): Eukaryota > Metazoa > Arthropoda > Insecta > Coleoptera > Chrysomelidae > Diabrotica > Diabrotica undecimpunctata. The sequence continues at coordinate 83,088,756 of NC_092811.1, read as the reverse complement.
GTTTCATACAGCAGAAAACATAATTTATTGTAGTATTATTAGATGAAGGGGCTTTTACATTTACTTTTTGTAAATTGTGAGTAATTTAGTTTAATTCAATTTGGTGACAAATAACAAATATGACTAGTAGTAATAGTGAACCTTATATCAAAAAGAAACGTCACAATTAATACCCGTAGAAAAAACTGTGATCGGAAATGTGTTTGAAGAACTTCGAGCCAGAGAACAAAAATATGAATGTAAGCGATGTAGTTACATTATGTAGTATTTTGACAAAAGTTTCCGAAGCTAGTGTGTACAGAGTAATTAAAACAGCCGACGAAACAAATGATATTACTTTGAAGGTTGAGATAAGAGGAAGGAAACAAATAAAATTGGATAATATAATTAAACAGGCCATTTTATTTCAAAAATAAATTAGCAACAAAAAAAAAATTCTTCTCTTCAATCTAATGAAAATATTCCAAAAATATCAAGAAGTGTTTTGTTACGTATTTTACATAAAATGAACTTTAGGTATTTTAAAGAGAAACGGGAATAGTACCCTTATTGGAAAAGAAAAAATCATTTTATGGCGCAGAAAGTATCTGAAACAAATAGCAGAATTTCGAAGAGATGGAAAAAAACATTATACAGATGAAACATGGTTAAATGAAGGACATACTGTGACAACAATTTGGCAAAATTGAATGTAAAAAAAAAACGAGAAGCTTTATTAGATGGTTTGTTGACATGTTTAAAAGCCCCATCTGAAAAGAAAAACGCCTTATTATTAGCCATATTGGTAGCGACTCAGTATTTGCTGAAGGTGGTTTAAATGCATTTGTTTCTAAAAAGACTGAAGAATACCATGAGGAAATGGATGCAGATCAGTATGAAAAATGGTTTTCAGATATTCTGTTAGAAATTGAACCAGTATCTGTTATTGTTATGGATAACGCTCCATATCACTGCCGGCGTGTAGAACAGTTACCAACCACTAAATGGAGGAAAACAAGATTGCAAATTAGGTTACTAAAAAAAATCTTAAATTCAATGAACCAATTTTGAAAATCCAGTTACTAAACTTAGTACGGTGTCATAAAGATAAATATAATAAATATGTAGTAGATGAAATGGCGTGAAAACGAGTTATAATTGTAGTTCGATTGCCGCAATACCATTGTGAGTTAAACCCAATAAAACTTAATGGGCTCAAATAAAAAATGAAGTTGAAAGGACAATGTTACTTTCAAATTAGTTGATGTAAAAAATATGCTTAATAATGCCATCAGCAATGTGATCTCAAAGTCGTGGATAAAATGGAACAGCATGTAATGAAAGAAGAGCAGAATATGTGGAATCTTGATAACTCCATTGCAATTACTTTGAAACCAGTAGTTGTGGATCTAGGCGAAGATGCTCCTAATGAATCTGAAGATGACATAGATAACTCAGATTAGATATATACATACTAACATTATATATATATATATATATATATATATATATATATATATATATATATATATATATATATATATATAATGCTAGTTTTTATTTGAGCCTATTTAAAGTTACTAGACGAACCAGTTTTTTAATTCCATGTCATTAAATCTCATTTGAGAATAGGGTTTAAATTTAATCCTTGAATCAGAACAGATAAAGGGTTTCTCCCAAAAAATATATTTAACAAGGATTAATTTCTTCACCTAAGACAACTATAAAATAAGAAAATAATTTTAATGACTATTAATTCTTTATAAAATCCTGATTATTTTTTTAATAATAACCGCACGCCTATGACTTACTTTCAACTCTACTCACAAAGGTCTACGTTGAAAATATGAGTCACTCGCTACAATGGACTACTTAAGCTCTAACGTCACAATGGGCTAGGCTTAGGAAACCTTTCCAAACATTTAATTCCTGTGTGTCACATAAAGTTAGAAATATTGGTTTTTTTAAATGTTTGAAGAGTAAATAAGGACTTTTGGCAATGAAAATTCATGCTGTGCGATTGGTATTATTTGTTGTTTATGAATTTGTGAGGAAAGAATATCAAAGTATCAAGATATTTACTCTTAATGTTCATGTTTTAAGGGTATGTTGTCATTGTTTGATTAAAACTTTAATGACTTTTTTCTATATTTCAAGGTATTTAGTTGTTGTTTTTATCAGGGTTATTTCAAAATTCATCCAAAAATCATTGAATTTATTTACGAAGTTAAAAAATACTTATATTGTTTTATTCTTTTTAGGGGCCAGTGATTTTATCCTGTAAAATACTAAAGATATTCGTTTTCTCGTAGTTTAAGTAGTCTTAAATTTACAAAATAAAACCGAATTTTTTAATATTGCTCCAAAACGGTTGAATTTTTGTTATGAAAACTTTAGCATGCCATAGCCAATAAAACCGAATTAGCGAAAAATGTTTTTCCCGATTTTTCTAGATTTTAAACGAGTCCCCAAACCTTCCCTCCCTCCAAATTTTCTGGAGTGTAATACTGGATTAAAAACGGGACGTCAATAGAATGAAATAACTATTTAACAACTTTTTTGTCTTTTGGTATTTGTTTGTAAAATCATTTTTTTTTAGAAGACAGCCACTTTTTTAACTGTCAAGCTAAAATAATACAATTATACAGATATCAAGTTTATTATTCGAGTAGGTAAATTGTTGCTATGTTCTCTATCTTGATAGTGATTTAATTGTTCATGTGATGTTGTGTTTGAATTAATTAAATTGAAAATGAACAATTACAGTTTTTCTGAAATGGCAGAATAACAATCTAAATTTTAATTTAACAATAAACCGAATTTTAGAAGCTGTTAATGCATTTCGACAGATATTTGATTTTTCAAAAGCTGTACGAGCTGTAGCACTCTAGTGACCGGGGTTCGAATCTTCACCAGGAAGAATTTTTTTGGTTTTTTTTAAATCCCTTATGTTTTTATCTTTTCTTTAAATCTTATAAATGAAGTTAAAATAAAATAAGTAACCAGTGTATATCTTCCAGATCTAATTTATATTTAACAGAGTCTATAATATATATTTTCTTTAAGTTCGTCATAACTTGTATTCCCCACAAACAAATTTTCATAAATATCGTAAGTCGTTTCGTTTCCGATATATAGATAGTGTAAGCTCGTCGTGGCACACCCTGTAATATATATATATATATATATATATATATATATATATATATATATATATATATATATATATATATATATATATATCCATAATATACAAAAAATATCTCGATACATTTATGGCACGCATAAGCGCTTATATATTACCGTCAAAGGGGTTAAAATTGTTGGAGTTGTTAAAAATCTTTAATCAAATTTATACTTTTAATATTCTTATTCCAGAATAAACAATTTAGTTTTTCTTTTACTGGTAGTAATGAAAGATATGTTTATTTATTTAGTTTGGCAGTCACATTTCTTATTAATTATAAATATGATATTATATAAGATGAGTTATCACAAGAATGCTAAATATTTCACTGCTAGCACAATAGAATTAAAAAAAAAAGAAATTATTGACCGATTCCCATTTCTGATACAAATGTATGACGTTATTTTTCACATAGTTTCGGCAATGAATGGACAGTGAATCTTTACTTTTGCATCATTAATACCTGAATAGGTAAAACAGATTTTAAATCGAGCATCACGGTCTGCCACATGTAAAAATAAAGACAAAAAGTTACCGTATGCTTTTATGCACAAGATATGTTGTTTTCTTATGATAATGGTGATATGATATAAGATACTTAAAAGAAACCCATTAGTTGTATTTTGAGAATGACTTACGAGGTGGAAATCGAAACGTCAAATATAAAGTATATTTAATTATTAGTCTTATGCTGAACAAGAAAAAGACCCAAATAATGGTAATAGACTGCAATGCGTCCGACATCAAACACATTTCTTATTTCGAAGTGATCAATAGGTTTAACTATCTCAGATCCCTAAATACCCTAAAAAGAAGGGTGTGAAGAAGAAATCAAACACATAGTGGCAATAGCACAGACTACAACTATAAAATTAACTCCTGAGACACTCAGCAATATCCTAAAAAAATTAAAATTATTAAACACATTAATCTTTTCTATTGCCACATATACACGATTCCAACTGTATTCCACATGTTTAATCATATACACTCATGGGCAACATGCTAGTATGTGTGTTGTATTTCGGTATGAAAATATTTAAGAGAGCAAATAATGAAGATGCAAAGAGGAGACATATATTGAAAACAAATTTATCTGATTGTCCAGGTATCAAAGAAACATCGATAAATGCTAGACCGGACAATATCTGAGTTTACTATATTGTACAGTACAATAATGGGGTACAGACTAACTACCACATGTTTCTGATAACTCTGGAACTAATTCGCAAATAAAACAAGTCAAGTACTGATTCCTAAATTTTTGTCACCAAACACCTATTAGTCCAAACGGCATTCGAACACATATAATGATAGATAAAGTATGAGTTTGATTTGATGTTACATTGTGAAAGTCCGTTCGCTCAGCTTGGGAATATTTTGACAGTTCATTGTCGGAAACATACAACCCAAAAATTCTTACCTCTCGATATTATTAGATTAAATAAACTTATTGTCCCAGACTGCTTTCATCGAAAAAAAGAATAATAATCATGAATAATGGGAGTGTAATTTTATTTTGTTAATTAACTGCATGTGAATATTTCTTTGGTTTAAATATTGGCTATGAGCACGTATGCTTTGGTTGTATAGTAATTTCCAGCCACTGACAGTTGGATAAAAGTCAACCAACATAGCAAAAAATATTTACTAAATCTACTATACAATTAAGACTTTTAAATATTTTCTTCCTATATTTTATTAATTATATATCATTTTAATATACTCGGTTAAAATAACTCATCTTATATATAACACAGACGTTCATAAATATTATCTTAGCCACATAAATAAGATTCTTTAAACATATAAAGTATAACAACAAAAGAGACATGTTATACGCTTTTAGTCACTCTATAGAGAAATTCTTAGTGCTAAAATAGTACACAGGGGATATCTTTACAATCTTACAACAATAAAATTTCCAATAAACAAATATAACACAATAAAACTTATTCTTTTAAAGAAACTATTTTGTATTGCGTTCGTTATACATAAATGCTTGAACAATGATGTAATAAAGTAACTATATACTTCCACAAATGATCATTAGTAAGAACACCAACATAAACGCCCAAATTACAATAAGCGATGAACCATGAGAAAGAGTGGAAAACATATGTTATTTGGGCTGCAATATTAAGGATACTTGGGATTACAGCTACGAAATAAAAACTCGTATTGAAAAAGCCAGAAGCTCTTTCAACGGCCTTAGGAAGATGCAACGTATCTTTAAGGATCAATATACGCATAAGAATTCTTAGATGTTACGTCTTTAGGGTCTATGGAGTAGAAAGTTGGAGCCTTACAGAAGATGCCATAAAACGATTAGAGGTATTTAAAATGTTGTGCTACCGACGTATGTTAAGGGTCTCATATATACACCACACAAGTAATATAACTATTCTCTAGAGGCCAATAAAAGACAAAGAAATTGAAGACACAAGTGCATAAAGGATCTATGTAACATTTTTAAAAAAAATCAGTTTTTAGGCTCAGTAGGTCTGTTTTAACCCCTAAATTTGCTTCGTAAGATTTATTTGGCTTAAAAACGTTTAGCATCGATTTATTTAGGGGATAAAGGATCTATGTACCAAGCAATATTTTATTACAAAAGTGCATAAAAGATCCATGTGCTCAATATTGTACATAGATCTTTTATGTCTGACCAAACGGATTGCTGTTGTCATGTCATGTTACATAGATCCCTAAAGTTAGGTTATGTTGTTCTTTACATCTAAAATCGTACTGTGTACTTTTATAGTGAAAATAGTGAAATAAGTTGCGAAAATGTCAGCAAGAAGTAGACTTTTACTTAATCTGGGACAAAAACAGTATGAAGGTATGTTGAATTAATAATAAATCTTGTTTTTTACTAAAATATGCTTCTTAATATTAATTTGAGGTTAAGAGTTTACCGGAACGGTAACAAAATACCTGCATAAAACTTGTTTTGAGCAATGTTTTTATTATTTAAACATTGTAGAACAACTTGATCAGATAAAAAGAGATTAAGTATAACTTTATTGTCGTAGATATTGCCGAAACTTTACCTGAACAAGATAAAACTCCACCAAGAATCGAGAATATCCTGCATGAAAAGCAGATATCTTCACCGGAGTTGCAAGATACATTTAACGGTAAATATTCATTCTAAAATTAAATTGTTTAAAGGTTTTGGTCTACAGATAAAAATTATAAAGTAACCTACCTACCCTATATGTTTAAACAAAATTTTAAATTGTAGATTCTATATCTGAAGATGAAGTAATTTCTCCACAATATACTTCAGACGACTACAATCCGGATAGTACTGATTCGAGCGAAAGTTTTGAAGATTCTCATTGTGAGGATGAAAGTCATCCCGTATCAGTACCACATGTCACAGCAGAAGATTCAGTTTTACTTATAACTCAACATGAAAATACTGAAAATCTATTGGACAGGAAGGAAAGTCTTTTAATATCTAGACATAATGTTAAGAGAAAGGTATTCAATTTGCCAGAAAAAAAATCAAGAATAAGGAAACGCCGTCCTGAAACATGGAAGAAGAATAAGACTGCCTTAGCGAGACAGAGAGGTGAGACATACATGTCATTAAAAAGTAAAAAAGAGATGCCAAGCAAAAGTCCCGAATTAGGATCTTTATGCAAAAAAGAAAATTGCGAAAAGAAATGTGATGAGCAATTTAACAAGTTTGATAGGGAAACAATATTTCGTTTTACGCATTAGATCAAAATGCAAAAAACTCATTACTTTTTAAATCTGTTTCGATTATGCCAGTTAATCGCCATAGAAAAAACATTAGTAAAAATAAATCATATACATTTGGTTACACAATAACGTGTCAGACACGTATCAAAACTGTCTGTAAGACTGCCTTTATCTCCCTTTACCAAATATCAAATAAAAAGGGGCAACTCATTCAGAATCAATTAAAATCAGGGACTACAGCTCCTTCACCAGATCAAAGGGGGCATCATAATTCTAGACCAAATAAAATAGAAAAAGATGTGGTTGATGCTGTAAAAGGACACATTCTTTCTTTTCCTGCAGAACAGTCACACTATTCGCGAAACAAAAATGCCAATAAAATGTATTTGTCTCCCTTGTTAAATATAACAAAACTGCATGAATTGTATCAAGAATATGTTCAAGAAACTAAGATGGACAAACGGTTTTTGGTTTCAAAAAGTTTTTATACGCACATTTTTTCATCAGAATTTAATTTGTCTTTTGGCCAGCCCAAAAGTGATACATGCAGTATGTGCGATGCCAATTTAGGGGATGAGATCCACAAAGAAAAATTTAAATTTGCTTTTGAGCAACAAAAAGTCGATGGAGAACGGGCACATAATAATAAAGAAATATGCTATTTAACCATGGACCTTCAACAGACCATGCCTTTACCACGCCTTACTACTTCTAAGGCATTTTATTTGAGGCAGATGTGGTCCTATAATTTTGGAATCCACTCAATAACGCCAAAGCCTACTTTTTTAATTGGACCGAAGATGTAGCAACGAAGGGCAGTCTTGAAGTTGGCAGTAGCTTGCACACATTTGTGCAACTTTTAATAAGCAGAAAGAAAGAAATAAACCATCTTCTCATATGGTCTGACTCGTGTGCAGGGCAGAACAAAAATTTTAACCTAATATGCCTATATCAGTACTTAATTTTAAAGGGATACGTGAAGATAATAGACCATAAATTTCCAGAAGTAGGGCATTCCTTTTTAGATTCTGATAGATATTTTGGAATAATTGAAAAGAAATTACGAAAAGTTGAGACCATATATGCCGCAGATCAATATAGAGATATTATAAGAGAATCAAGTAAAAAAGGTTCTGTTATTATACATATGACCGACCATTTTAAAAATATAGCAGACATAGAAAATAAATTACACTTATTAAATAGAAAAAAGAATTGCTGTGGAGATAAAATAAATTTTAGAGATGATATCAAATGGATACGTGTGGATAGCTACGGTGAATATTACTACAAAAACTCCTTAGACCCAAACACGCCGTTCTTAAAAGTGGATATAATAAAAAATGTAAGGGCGAATTCAGGAGAAGGTTTTGTATTAGAAGTTATACCAAACAAAACGAATACTCTGTCCGTTGAAAAAATTAATAATTTAAAATAACAACTTTGTTTTATAGAGGAAACTTATAGACATTTTTATACTCGTCTATGGGAAAATAAAGAAGGCGCAGAAATCGAAAATGAAATAAATAAAAAAATAAAAAAAAGAAGAACGAATTAGAAATAACATTTGGTTTTACATCGTTTTATTGTTTCTTGTATCCTTTATGCATTTTGAATTAAAAATGTTTGCCTAAGTTACTTAGGGAATAAAGGATTTATGTACATTTATAATTAAATATTTTTCTTTAGTTGTGAATTATTATTGTTAAATTATCATTATTAAAAAGTGTACTTTAAGGTCTAAGTTTCTTCAAAATTGTATCATTCTAGGCTTATTAATAAAAAAGTTCTAATTAAAAAACTTTGAATTCATTTTACTTGAAAAGTTGTTTATGTTACATAGATACTTTATGCACTTGTGTCTTCAATTATTAACCCGTAAAGAACAGAAAATTGGCTTACTTCGGCCACATCGTGCGTAATACTAAATACCGACTTTTACAGTTGATTCTACAAGGCAAGATTGAGAGTCAGAGAGGCTCTGGACGTAGACGTATATCCTGGCTGGCCAATCTTAGGTAGTGGACTGGTCTAACGTCAACTGATTTATTTCGAGCTGCTGTGAATAGAATAAGATGGGTCAATGTGGTCGCCAACATCTTTAGAAGATAGGCACATTTAGAAAAAGATACATCCACTAAAAGTTTTTAACTATCAATGTTGTAAAATAAATGTGGAACGCAGCGACATTACGTTTTTTTTACATTTTTTAAACAATATATTACGATTGAAATTCAAAAGGAAAATTTGATAAAGGTCGCATCCACCAAAAACCCACATTAGAAGAAATGACAGCTGCTGCAAATACAAAGAAGCATCAAAAGCTTATTTTACACTGATTTTCTTTATTGAAAATATATTTTCTTTGTGTAAAGATGGTTTGCCTGTGCTGTCCGTGCAAATAACATTTGAATAAATTTTATAGGTAGATATGAAGTTACTTTATCTCATTACTGAGTCACGTTACATAATCCACACATGTATTCTACATGCCTTCTGTGTCTAGTCATATATGATTCTAAAAAATATTCAACAAATAACTGTGTTCATCACTGGGGTCTACAAAATAGTTTTCTTACAATAAATACGCACATGTTAAATCCCAACATACAGGACGTTACACATGATATGTCAACAAATAAACCACCATCGATCTTTGATACAAAAATGATTAAATGGTGGAGGCCGTCTTTATGCTGATGTGTATCAATAAAGATGACAGTTCTAGATCTTCACTGTAAGCGTTTTTCAGCCACACGCTTCGGTATCCTGTCCTCAAGCAGGTAACCTAAAACAGACAATTGCTTTAGTAAATAAAGTAAATTTTAAAACTCAAACATTCAAAATATTTATATCAAACGACTCAATTACAAATCCATGTGGGAAACCACAATTAACAAGATCTCATTATCTTTTTCAGTTGTGGTCGAGAGGAAGATGAAGGATTTTATGGTTAAGAAACCTCCGTGATGGTTTGGCTGCATTTACATTGAGTTGTCGTGGGTGGCACCATCAAAGATTAAAATATCTGTAACGATTCCGAAAAGTGGCACCATAAGAAGAAGACGATCTCTTTTATTCGCCCTAAATAATGCGAAGACAAACAACTACTGATTTTACTCATCTTACTCGAAGATTTTACCCTATGGCATCTCCTTATGCAATTTGAAAACAATAATGCAACACACACAATAGCACTACGTTCTGCTTTTACACTTAAACTAGTTCGAAAGGTTTGTCCCCTTAAAATTTCTAGTAAGCCCAATATTGGGCTTGAGAAATGAGGAAAACCAACCACAGACAGTTAGTTTGTGTCGTCTTAACTGACAAGAACGACCTGTTAAAAACCGAACAGAGAGACATGTAGCTTCTCAAGTATTAAATGTATCCATTGTCATCGACCTAGAGTCAACATATAATTTAATTTTGGAAAGATGTAAACCCATATATGGGTGCCATAGCCACAAATTCATTGTTAGCCAAAACGTTATGCTGCTACTGTATAAATTTTGACGACACTTGTAAAAGTTTTAACTATATGTTTTTATATACCTAAATACAATGGTGAAGTGTTTTAACTTCTGTATGTTTTTTTTATAAAACAATAATCAGGCCGGATTTTATAAAACAATTTCTATGTAAGTTTTCTATAAATATATTCGCTAATAATGAAGATACAGCACAGTCCATTGCTAGACCAAAAATCGATGACATAGTTATGGATAAATTTCTTCTCTTATACTATCTTCTCATCTTAATACGTATCCATAGACAAAAATATATACTTACAGGATAACTAGCCTGGCCGATGAAATTAGGTTCTCCAAAAACATCTACATCTTGTACAAGGAATCTCAGCAGTGCAAAATCTGGGTTAGTTACAGTAAACTCACATATTTCTTCATTCCATTTAGGATTTAATCCGTTATCAACAATATTTTTGGTAACAAGTTTTATTCCTGAATCGTATACAGCACCGATAACTTCGATCTCTACAAAAGGACTTGCAGTTCCCTTTTTCAGCCTAGAAAAATACAAAAAGTACAAAATTGTATTATAAAATATTCTTATAGCCTGTATGAATTGATTTAACAAAACATTTTAAAATGTAATACTAACAAAAATGCTCCTTGTATACCTATTTGCTAAATTGCCAATAATCCAATATTAAATTTTATAGTTGCCTTATAGTCGCTACTAGTAACGTTTCATTGCCGACATACTATTAAATTTTATGTGAAACTTCCTAAAGTATGCTTATGTAGGTCGGCGTAACATAAAATATTTTCGTTATTGTGGCTCTGTATACTAACTTAGTTTAGTAAACGTATTCCCGTAGAAACCTATTTTTTTGTAAATACTAGCTCAACAAGCACAATATCAAGTTAAAATTGAAAGCACACCATAGCCTGAGTTATTATGAAAAAAAAGAAATTAAAGATTCCGCTCAGGGCAAGTGTACAGTGGACGCGCTAGATAACAGTAATTTAGTATTGCTAAACGACTGTAACCGATCAAAATAACAAGACCTAATGAACTTCCATCAATGGTGGATCTATCCCTTGTTACAGCCAATCTAATTGGATACACAACATGGGATCCCGTTCCCGATACCCTCGGTTCAACTGACTTACCTATAGAAATCACTAAAGACTTGGAATATCACCCATGCACAATATTCCTTCCTTAAAATCGAACGAGTCTTCAGCAAACTGGAATATCTTTAAATGTCATATAGAAAAACATTGTCTGAAAATATAACCGATAATATCACTTCAGCGGAACGTTTTGAATTCCTTTTAAAGACAATTGACGATGCTGCCTCATTTTCTATAAATATCAAAAATTCCTTTCAGCCAAAATCTCAAACTCCAGCCTGGTGGGATCATGAATACAAAAATATGATCATTTTACGAAAACTTCCACACAAAAAATTATAATTAAATACAAACAGATTCAAGCCAAAAGTAAACTTCTGTTTACAAATAAACAAAAATACTCCATCAGTAAAACTTGGAATTTTGTTAATAAACTAGTGAATAAAAATTATCATTCAAGACGGTATCCTCTATCAAATGAACTAATAAAACAGATGCTCGACAAATTTGATCCGCCATATCCGCCTATTCAGGATAACAGTAAAACTTACAGCTAAAGAAGTCTACTAACAATTTTCAACGATTGGCTTTTCAATGGAAGATATGTTGATCATATGAAAGAAATCGTTATCTGTTAAATTTTTAAACCTAATAAAGATAAAACACTCTCCTTTTCTTACAGACCGATATCATTAATGTGTAAGACATTTGAAAGACTTACTAAGACTCGGTTAGAATGGCTTATAGAACATTATCGTATTCTACCAAGTACATAATATAGATTTAGGGCTGGTGTTGGTACACTGGATGCAATATCACATGTAGTTACCGACATTCAAATAACGTTTTCCAGAAACAACTATCATGATTGTTTGTTTTTAGACCTAAAAGGCGCATATGATTCTGTTAAACCATGTTACACAAACAACTATACGATATGGGATTACCTCACAATATAGCGACTAATATTATTTATCTTTATAATAATCGTGTTATATATATTAAAGATCATTTAAACCAACTACATAGTCCTAGAATAGTTCGTACAGGTGTCCCACAAGGATCTGTTTTAAGTCCGTTATTGTTCAACATATTTTCAGCAAGTATTTATGTCATGTTTGACAATTTAATTAATTGCATTCAATACGCCGATGACATATGCATCTATACAGAGCTTAACTCGTATACTGATTGCCTGGAGGCTCTGGAATTCATCATGCAAAAGGTGAATATTTGTATAAGAAATCACGAACTGACCATTTCCCTTAACAAATCAGCCATAATGATATTCACTAGACATGGGATTCGTACGCCTGACAAAAACAAAACTGTCTGGTTTTGATATACCTATTGTCAAAGAATACAAATATCCAGGTATTCTGCTTGATTCGAAACTTTTATGGTCAAAACATGTTGAATATATAAAAAGCAGGTGTAAAAAAGGTATTAATATCCTTAAATATGTCACTAATCGTAGATAAGGTGCTGACACTAAAGTTGCACTGATGTTTTACAGAGCCTACGTGCGATCAATTGGAGACTATGGTTGCATTCCGTATGATGCCGCCAGTAAAACATATTTATTAACTGTAGACCGCATTTAGTTCAAACGTCTAAGAATATGCTTGGGCTCCATGACGTCTACTCCTTGCCCTGTTCTACTTGCTGAAAGTAACCAAATTCTTCTTCAAAATCGTCGAGAAATTATGACAATTAAACATATTCTGAAGATTAAATAATAATAATCTACTTAATCAACTGTATGAGTTATCTATTGAAAACCTCTCCAATAAATATTGGCGCATCAAAAATTCTCCTCTACTTGCTGATGCTTTCTTAGAAACTAACGAGTATTCTAATATCTATGGTAGAGAAAAAGGATTACCAATATATAAAGCTGATTTTCAGGTAATATTAAATAAACCAAGCGTCATCATACCAAAGTTCATAGAATATCCACAAATAAATTATCTTACTTAAATCCCTATTCAGTGACTATAATGATCACCTAATAATATATACCGATGGCTCCAAAAAAGAGGATGGTGTCACAGGTTGTGCAGTTTACAGTCCACATAAAAGCGAATCTTTGAGAATTAAACTCCTATCACATTGTTCAATAATATACTGCTGAAGCGGTAGCAATTGAAAAAACATTAGATTGGCTAGATTTACATAAATTAAATAAAGCAGTTACATTAGCAGATTCATTATCGGTCATTAAAGGATTAAACTCAAATATGACACAATATAAAAGAAATATTACTCTTTATGCTCTTAAAAATAAAATAGATAGTAAAGATATTACAGTTATTTGGGTAAAAAGTCACACTGGCATCAAGGGAAATGAACTGGTTGACCAGCTAGCTAAATATGCTGCCCATGTTGGATAAGGTGTACCCATATTCACGTTGGATGACTTACAGCAACATTATAACAACAGAATTTTAATAAAATAGAAACACACAGCAACGAACTCAAAAATAATCAGTATTATACTATCCACCCTACCTTACTACAAGATATTGCCTATATTTACATATGCAATGCCAAAGAAGTCGACAGTAACAATTAAACGCCTGAAAACTAATCATGGCGCATTCCCAACTCACTTGTCTAAGTTGAATATTATCCCTTCTGGGGTATGCACATGGGATAATATATCACAATGTGACATCAATCATATTCTTTTCAAATGCGATAAAGTATGAAACAGATCAGCTGTATTCAAAACTATCAGATCTTAAAATTTGGACTCCCTTATTTACTTTCCTTAGACAGTACAGAAATATATGAACTAATATGTACCATTCTCTTTAAAGTTTGTAACGATAAGACTACCAAAGTGAATTGAAATACTATTATAAAAATAATACCTCAATCAACCATGGGAGCTTATCGTCTATGCTTCGCCTAGCTCAGTATTTCAAGTGTGAGTTCGTTTTGTCTTAAACTAGGAATCAAACCTGAACCCCCAGCTGATGGCTAATAAAACAAATTTTAAATAATCATATTTATTAAAAACAGAATATTGCAGACCATAAAATGAAGCTTATTATAACTTTGCCTTCACTTATAAATTTCAATTATAAACAAAAAATAATCCCACCATTAAAGGTGATTGACAGAAAATAGGAAGGGACTGCATGAAGTTAGCACAGATGACATAGGACGTAAGCCTATGACAGAATTAGTTTTTCTCAGAATACTTAGTCTACCGGACAGAGAGAGAGAGAGAGAGATAAGGCAAATATTTATTCTACCGGAGAGAAAGAGAAAGAAAAGAAAGACAGGGCGCCAAGTACTTTTTGAAGAAAAAATAGTAAAAAAGAAACTAAATGTTAAGGAATTAATGAATTAATAAAGAAATTAAAATAAAGTAATTATTTAAATATAAATTAATAAAGATGTGACGTTTATAACGTTACAAGTTGGTTATATTGTTTAAAACAATAATCTTATATTACAATTCTGTGGCTGAAGGACTAGCTTCCAAGACAACTCCCCAAACACACACACATACACACACACCTACACACACACATACACACACCATACATTTAAGTTCTTTAAAATTTTTTTCTACAAAAAATTTGATTTTGGTAATTTTCAAAATTTGTTAAATACACTGGGATACAAAATTAACCGGACACTCAGATTTTTCCTAAAAACTGGCGTTTAAAAAGTTTAAGATGTTCCCAATTGAGTATTTAAGGCTGTTTTAGCAGTTCAAGCCAACTGCGATTTGAAATGGGCGTATCACTTACTTTTCCACACTGCTTACGCGAGACCATCTTTACTCAGTGCCGCCGGCCGACGGGTAGTTTAATGACAACAAATACATTATTCTCCATTCAAATTAGTTTTAACACGAACTAACTGACCGTACGTTCATGAGATTTGACGTCACGAAGGCGATAACGATGAAACTAAGCCCAATGATGAGTAACACGTTTCACTATTAGATTTCAGTATTTTTTTAGCAATTTTCTTTAAATTTGGAACACGCTTTTCTCGATTATTACTGGACACAGAAAGGTGAAATAAAAATCAACGATTACAGAAAAAAAAAACTCTTTCGAGTGATGGGCGTAAAAAGTTTGGTTATAATAGAACGTTAAACAGTATATTCCAATTTTTCAACAGAAGTTTCAAAAAAATAAAAAAAGTAAAACCATCAGTTTAAAGGCAACATAATTTCGAATAACGTGTCCAAATTTCGAGACATTTTGTCAGTAAATAACAGAGAAAACACTGTCCCTAGGTTTTGATGCACCGATAAAACAGCCTTAATAATAAACAAAATTTAAAAGTCAAATTTATTACAACTCAAGAATGTTACAGAGAAAAAACAATAAACGTGGCAAATAAATGGGGCAAATGGCACTACATGATCTTCCAAACATTGTTGAATATACCATTGAGCGTTCTAATTGCCCGCTTGAATTGTAACAAGTTCTGTATGAGCCTCTAGTTAAATGCCTACCCACAGCATTATACCACCTCCATCAAATTGAACTCTCGGAGTAAAACAACATTGCTGATAACTAAAAAGATGAAAAACGACAAAGCACTAGGAGAAGATGGAGTCGTAATAGAAGCTATAAAGATGGGCGGAAGTGCCTTTCTCAACCAAATAAAAATTTTGTTTAACCTTTGTCTAACAGATTGTTGCATACCGGAAACATGGAACAATTCATTAACAATTTTACTACACAAGACAGGAGACAAGGCGCACCTAGAAAACTATAGACCATTCAGCTTATTGAACTACATCTATCGAATGTTTACCCGAATAATTACAAGATTAGAAACAAAGTTCGATTTCTTCCAGCTCCGAGAACAAGCTGGCTTCCGCTCAAAATTCGGAACAAACGATCACCTACAAACAGTAAAAACCTTAATAGAAAAATCAGTAGAATATAACAGATCACTGGTACTTATCTTCGTAGACTTTCACAAAGCCTTTGATAACGTGAAATTAGACAGCATTATAAATGCTCTGAACAATAGTAGAATAGACTACCGGCTTACAAAGTTAGTACAAACAATGTACCAAACTTTTGCCGACGATATAGTACTTATTACCGAAGATCTGCGTAAATCACAACAAATGCTACAAGAATTAGAAAACGTATCTTCAACAATAGGTCTAAAAATGAACATCAGTAAGACCAAATTTATGACAAATTTGGTTCCCAGTGAACACCTAACCATCCAAAATCAAGTGGTAGAATTGACAGAAAAGTACATATATCTCGGTCATGAAATGAGAATAAGCAAGGATAATCAGTGATACCTGTGAATTTTAACGACGAATAACACTTGCTTGGACTCGGTTCACATCTTTAAGAGCAACATCCCGATAGTATGAAACGGAAGACATTTGACTAATGCGTTCTTCCTATTATGACATACGGAGCAGAAACTCACAAAAACAACAGCACTAAAAATGCAAGTGACACAAAGGCGCATGGAAAGATCGATTCTCGGCGTGACAAAAAAGAGAAAATAAGGAACGAAGACCTAAGGAAAAGAACAGGTATCACTGATGTCGTCGAACGTATAGCCAAGCTGAAATGGAATTGGGCAGGTTACATAGCAAGACTAAAAGACTCAAGATGAACCAGAAAACTAATTGACGCAAAATACGCAAAAACGTAAATGGCAACAAGACGCACACAACCGTGAAGAGTGGCGAAAAATGGGAGAGATCTATGCCAAGCAGTGAACAAAAGAGGTTGCATGATGGAGTAGCTATTTAACAATGAGGTTCCTAAAAAGATGAAAACAAAATTAAACCATCATACTTATGAACAGATACTCTTCAAATCATTTCGAACACACTGCAGGTAGCGAAAAACCGAAGACAATAGGTGTGCAAAATGTTGATAATAACAATAACAGTAATATAAGCCATAATTACTTTTAAAATTTCATAATAAATCAAATTCTATTGTTGAGAAAAATTTCGTAAAAAGCTTATTAACGACTATCTACGAAACTATAACGAGGCAAAGGTCGTTCAGCAAAAAGTTTTTGATAAAGCAACATTTAGTAAACATAATATTATACAATATTTATTTTAATTCGCAGAAAAATCCTCTAAAATAATTTGTACGATAATTTTATGACATTTATGCTTTATTGCCAAAAATTGTAATGTAGTTGATAATGTATTCTATCGTAATGTGCTAATAGAAAAAAAATGTGACGTCTGATAGCCGTAGGGATTGTGGTAAATTGTGCCGGAGTTATATAAAGGCGGGTACACATTTGCGAGCAGAACTGTTCGCGAACCGTACGCGTACAGATCGTTGAAAAATATTCTACATCGTACTGATCGCATACTTATCTCGATCCATGGAAAGCGACAAACCAACAACGAACACACATATGTGCGAAATGATTCATTTTATTTATAATTTGGGTACTGATTATGTTTCTGATTATGTTTCTGTTTTTGCTTGTTTAACAATAATCAGTTTACTGTTTTCTCACGTCTCTAGGGACACGTCATATTCATTTAATTTGTAATTAGGGTATTTATTACGTCACGTTTCTAGCTTCATGTTCAGTCAACAAAATATTTCATTTTCCGTACAAAATTTAAACCAATTAAACTAAAAACCGCGAACTCAACGTCAAAATGCGTACACATTTTGGAGACGTAGGGGAGACTAGTGTCATTTGTAACAAGAGTGATATTGGCGCAATCATTTGAGATAAATCAAAACGCACTAATATGCATAGACGGATATCTGCCTCACACCACCGACTGTAGTTTCAGAGTTGGCCGTAACCTACTGCACAAGTTAGAGTCACTTGTTTCTATCATCATCATAAAAGTAAATTTTAGTTGCGCCACAAATTGTTGATTTTTAACATCTTTACCTCCGTTTACTGTAGCTAACTTTTTCTATGAAGGGCATAATATATACAAAAATCATCTTTCTTATTTATAGGTTAACTTGGTGTTGATTGTAACACACACTGCGGTGTCGTTTCTAACATGTTACAATTTACACCTATTATACTATTATTTAATAGAGTTTAATTATTTTCTATGGAATATTTTGGTCATGTGATGAGAGGGAAAAAGTACCGATTGTTCCAGTTAATTATCCAAGGAAAGATTCAGGGCAAACGAAGCGTGGGGAGACGACGTATATCTTGGCTGCGCAATTTAAGAGACTGGTTCCAGTGCACATTTAACCAATTATTGGGGTTAACACCAATAGTTATTTATGACGAAGCAGCTAGGAAGGAAATAGATACTAACCAATCTATTAGAAAAGTAACTAAAGATTATGGTATGTGTCACGATTCTTTATATCGCTATGTTAAATCGTTAGCTGAAAACTCACAATCTCTGGTTGGATACAATCCTCACAACAGAGTATTTAATGACGAAATGGAGTTACAGCTTGCTAAATACTGCGAAACTGCTGTATATTTGTATTTCGGACTTACCACAAAAGATTTACGCAAGTTAGCTTTTTAATTTGCAAAGTGTAACAGACTGCCCTGCCCAGAAAAATTGGACACGACTGAACGTGCAAGTGAAGATTGGCTTATTGCATTCATGCGACGAAATTCAAATTTAAGTCTTTGTACACCTCAAGCTACTAGCCCTTCACGAGCAATGAATTTTAGTAAAGAAAATGTAAACTTTTTTAATAAATTGTCAACTAAATTAGACAGATATAATTTTGAGCCTTACAAGCTATCCAAAGTTATAGCTAGAAAAAAAACTAAGCAAGTGGGGAATACCGTACCTCCAATGTTCGTCTTCACACGGTTACGTTTTCAAGACCACTTTATTAGAGATGGACCAGTTGAGTGTATAGGAACTGGAAATAAGTCTGGATGGACGCAAGATAATGAATTTCTTGTTATTACGAAACACGTAAAATCAAGTGAAGCCAATAAAGTGCTTGTATTGCTAGACAACCACTAGTCTCATATTTCAATTTCTCTGATTGAATTTTGGAGAGCTAATTTCATTACTCCACTTTCATTTCTGCCGCACACTTCACATAGGCTTAAACCTTTAGATAATAAATCAGTGGATGAAAAACAATGCTGAAAAAAGAATGACTATACGATTGGTCTTCAATTATGAGAACATCATTTCCTTTGACCACTATGCCTGTCAATATTCTTGCTGGTTTCTCCTGCACTGGTATTTGGCCTGTCAATCAAGATATTTTCCAACGATAGTGATTTTACTGCATCAACTCATAGACCGTAACTCATAGACCTCTATATGAAGAAACCATAGAAATTAATCAACCTGAACCACCTACAGTTCAAGACAACAGTCACTTGAAAAGTCAACCGGGTCCATCCACTACCTTGTCACCTAAAATACACACTATTCCGTCAGCCAAGCCTAATAATCCAGCTGTATTTATTTCGCCTCAAGATATTAAGCCACTGCCGAAAGCATATCTAACCAAACTCAAAAAAGAAGGAAGAACGAGACGAAAGGCAGCTATATTCTGACTGATACACCAGAGAAGATGTTGATTGAAGAAGAAAATTCGAAGAAAAGGGACACCTTCAAGCGTAAAGTTCAGGTTGAACATAATCTAAAGACAAAATCTTTGCAATTAAAGAAAAATATCAAAAAGAGAAAAGCAGCCCTGAAAGCAACCGAAAAAGAGTCTTCCAATGAGGAAGTTTTGTGCTTGGTATGCGGTGGTCCATATTCATCAAGCTCCGAAGATTGGTGGTTAGTACAATGTCGAGAATGTAAGCACGTTACCCATTTAAACTGTATAAACAAAAGCCCATTATACATTTGCTTTAATTGTAAATCTGACTGTGATTAGTGTTTTCTCTTTAAAAATATGTTACCAGCATTTGTTATTGGTTTTATTTCGAACGCTTACACATATTCTTTTCTGTCATTGTAGTATTAAATATATTTTTTACTACTTTCTATTTAATTTATTTACTCTATGGGTTAATTTCTCTAACAATCAACACCAGCAATCATTTCTGTAATACTTAACCAGCTTTTGAGCCAAAGATACTGTGTAATAGACTCCCTAGTATAGGCTAGAATAAATTAAAAATTTCAAAAACTTCAACTGACTCAAAAAAACAATTTGTGAGATTTGTAACAACCCACACCAGTCTCCCCCACACACACGAAAGGCACAATCGAAAATGTTAAATCAAAACAGCATTTGCTTGTTTAACAAAAATAAAAATATGTACAATAATCAGTTTACTGTTTTCTCACGTCTCTCTAGGATGGAACACGTCATTCACACAATGTCGATTTGATAAGACTTTAGATAAGATAAGAGACAATAAAAATGTTCGCTGCGTCTAGTAAGCGCCGTCCAAACTGAAAGCCGAGCTTCCTTTGAAGTCGTGAAATAAACCGCAACAATTTGGTTCGCGACGAGTCACGATGAAACAGTACGCAAGCGGTTTTTTCTGCCGTACACATTAACGAATATAGCGCTCACAAACGGTTCGCGAACAGTTCTGCTCGCAAATGTGTACCCGCCTTTAAATTATACAAGCCCATAAACTACGTTTTCTACCTGTTTATATATTAGATTATTAGCATACGAGCTTAAAAAACAAGGACATAAAGTACTTACCTTGCCTCCCTATCATCCGGAGTTAAACCTTATGGAAAAATATGGGCTTTAGTAAAAGGTAGAGTGGCAACTCATAATACAAAATTTAAAATAAATGATGTTAAAAATAGCCCAAAAACAACATTTTCAGAAGTGTTAATAGAAAAATGGAGAATGGACTGATATATGTGAACACATACAAAAATATGGAAACACTCACATCGAAAAAGAACATTAAATTTATTGGACACTACGTTCTACCACTTTGTTGACAATTTGTTGTTAATACTTGTTCATCCGAAGAAAGCCTTTCTGAGGATGAAGATAGTGATTCAAATTCAGGAATAGAGATCTTAGAATCATAATTAAGGCATTAAATTCATATTTAGACAAATAAATATATTATTTAAGTAGTTAAAATAAACTACTTAATTATTTTTTTGTATCGTTGAAACCCTTCTTTCGTGGTAATGTTAATAAATTGTACGTATTGAGAAATTTGTTATTTATTTAAGTACTCCTAATATTTTACTCACCATAAAAAAATGACTATAAGCTTAGTAATGAATAGAAACTATGAAAATAAAAATTAACAAATTCATTCTTCAGTTTAATTGAATATACTTATGAAAAATTATTTTAAATCTACCTGTTTTCGCCTGCCACTGGTAGAAATCGTCCGCCCACCGGCGCGGGGCTACAAACTATGTCACATTCCCAAACTTAAATGTGTTGCACTATACCATTGATTATAAACCACCCACTAGATAGCTCACCTCGTGGTAACCGAAAGACGTATCAACTAGATGGCGTTACTCGAAAAACGTATCGAGATTTCTCATTCTCTCTCTGACTTGCGAGGAGGTAGGAGTAGTGTCAGGGCCGAACTTACCCTATAGGTGTATTATCTGTGACAAGTGTTGTGACAAGTTATAGCGGAATTTAAAAAAAAGGATTCACAACTTAGATAAAATGGCCTCTGTAACGCATAAGTGTGTTTACGCGGGATGTTTTGGAAGAAATGATGGAACAAATAATAATATATCTTTCTTTAAATTTTCCCTGAACGACGTAAAGCGCACAAAAATTTGGCAAAAAAACTGCGGGAATATTGATATTATATTGATGGATATCAGTAACCTGAAACAGAGGGTAATTTGCCCATGTTTGAATTGAAACTGAAACCTATGTGACTAAGCATATTTTATTAACTACTAATTGGCTTGAAAGCTGTAAAGACCATAAAAGAAAAATTATAAAATTCTTGGTAAAAATCAAACTTTTAAAAACTTGTCAGTGGTATAACGTTAATGAAAGCAAACAAAAAACTAAAAGGGAAAAGATTCACAGAAAATTACTTATTTTCGATAAAAGTAAAGGTAAACAAACTTTAAAAATGCAAAAATTCGTCAAATAAACAGCAAAAAATTCAACAGACTGACAGCCATAAACCAGAAACGTCACAAATTGTACTTAAAATAAATATGAAAACGTCTTTTTTTCTACCTATATCTTTGATATGGGTAAATCTAAACTATATCAATGTACTGAGTCTAGTGCGTTCATAAAAATAACATGTGTTTTTACTTACTACCAGGCGGCAGCTGGTTTGTCTTTAGTTTCATGCGTGGAAGAGAATGATGCTAGATCAAAAGTATGTGTTTTATCTCGCCAGGTACTAATGACGCACGGGTAAATAATCGTGGACTCAACTGTATGTTAAACTACACTATTAGCTTTAGTTTCTATATACAGAAAAATGTATTATTGATAAAAACTTGCATGCCCTAAAACTCAAAATGAAAGAATCAGATGTCAAATAGTCAAAGTCGTATACCAAGTTTGTTAAAAAAGAGTAATATACCTTCATTTTTATAGCACTTTCATATAAATATGAACGTGGTTTTTAATTGTTCTCGACTTTTAATAATAAAATGTTTCAATATTGTCAATAATGAAAGTACTTTTTGAGAACAAGAAATAATAAATATTTTTTTTTCTAAAATTTTAATTTTACAATCTTAGTTTGAAAAGAAGTAACATTCAAATATACTTATTTACTTTGTTTTGAAATATGTTCTAATTAGTGATGTTTTAAACTTTCTAATCCTGTCCGTTTATCAGCTTTTACCTATTGTTCCTAGGCAGATGGCCCTCAACTATTTATATGTTGGAAATTCCCTCTCATTTTATCAAGATATGTACTTGTGTGTTTGTGTGTGTGTGTGTGAGAGAGAGAGATGGCATTAGACAAAAAATCTTTTTGCCACAGAAAATTGTTATAAGGATGTTTAAATTTTTATTTTAGAATCGTTTATAAACTTGATTAGAATATTATATATAGATTTGTCAGAATAAGATAACAGATTGCTGATGTTAACTGGTAGGCTAATATTGAGATCAATTAAACCTAAATATAGGCTTCGAGTCTGTTCGCTATGATTAGGACAATCGAAAAATAAGTGGTTCAAATCTCCGACGGATTTACCATCACAAGGACAGAAAGGGGTTTCATAGATTCCAATCCTATGTAGATGCTCTGGAAAGAGGCCATGGTTAAGTTTTAACCGGGTTATTAACGAAGAATGTACTTTATTATAGTTAAAATTAAAATGGGGAATATTTTTTGGTAAGCAGGGATGAATAGAAAAGAAATGGTTTCTTGAAGTCTTCTGAACCTCTTTATATTTTGACATCCATCTTTCCCTGCCAATACTCCTGATAATAGAAACAAGATCTTTAAAGTAGTAAAAATTTGTAATTTCGGATATCTCAGATGTATTTTTTGCCATACCATCCACTAATTCGTTTCCAATTACTCCATTATGGCCTTTAACCCAGAGTAAAGTAACTGTTTTTTTTTGTGAATTTTAGATCATGTAATAATTTTTTGATATCAAGTATAATGGAGTTTTGAAAATTATCCAATGGATGGCTACGAATAGCTTGTAATACTGCCTGAGAATCTGATACTATTACGATGTTCTCACAATAATTAGTGACACACCAAGTTAGTGCTTTCTGTATAGCAGCAGCCTCGGCTGTAAAAATAGAACAACATTCAGGAATTCGATATTTCTCAACGTAATTGCTGTTTGAAACAAAAAAAGCGAAACCAGTACTTTCAACAGTTTTTGAACCATCTGTATAAATTATTGTTAAATCTTTCCCTAATTTGCTTAGTATGGATTTGAATATCATTTTAGTTAAAATTGGCAAGTCTGAATAAGAGGGCATTATAATGGTTGGTTTGTCTATCAGAACTTCAAAGTCTTGTATGTAAAAAGGAAATTTTGGTAGCTGTAATATATAAGATTTAAATGAATTCGTATCGATAAAAGATTCTGCAAGAGGAGAATTTTTTATTCTCCAATAAGAATTTGTTAAATTTTCTGTCAAAAGTAAACCTATTTTGTGAACCATAGTTGTATTAAACGATCTGTATGTTATTAGACGTTTGTTGGCTAACATTTGCCTACGTATGTGTAAAGGTGGTTCCTTTATTTTTAAATTTTTATTGATTTAAATTGTATTCCGTCAAGAGTTAATATATTTGTTTTGAATGTTGAACCGTAAAGAATACAACCGTAATCCAGAATGGATCGTATGTGAGATCTATAAAACATTAATGAGATATTTTGATCTGCACCCCATCTTTTTTTAGAAACGAAACGCAGAAGGTTAATTCCACGCTCGCACTTTTGTTTTACGTACTTTATATGGCTGGACCACAAGAGTTTTTTATCTAGGATCATGCCTAGATACTTATACTCTTCTGCTAAGGGGAAATTATAATCACCTATCTGGCATTTGCCTGTGACTTTTTGTCTACGTCTAGTGAAACATACAATCGAGGATTTTTCTTGTGATATATTAAAACCCATTTGTTTCACCCACTTATCTATGTTACTAAAGCTAAGTTTTAGATTCAACATACAATCTTCATAGGATTTATGGCTGGTATATAAACGTATATCGTCTGCATATTGAATTATTTTGCATTTTTCATCCATCAAACCATGCAGATCTGCAGTATAAACATTAAATAATAAAGGACTTAGAATTGAGCCTTGTGGGAGACCGTGTTGGACCGTGTAATACATTTCTATGGTCCCGTAAGTATATTTTTCTATTCACATACAAATTTATTATATTTACAGACAATCTTTTATCAATACCACACCCCACCTTTTTTGAATATAATATATCCAAATCAACCACGTCATATGCACCCTTTAAATCTAGAAACAAACATAGCATAAATTCGTTTTTTGAGAAACAGAGTTGAATATCCGTAACTAAATGTATGAGAGCATCAATGGTACCTCGACCTCTACGACATCCATACTGTGAGTAGGGAAAAACTGAACTACTTTCAATAAAATGTTCTAATCTAAATTTTATAAGCCTTTCAAAGGATTTTGTCACACATGATAATAAAGAAATGGGTCTATAAGATGATGGAAGTTCTGGGTTTAAGTTAAATTTGAGTAAAGGACATATGATAATATTTTTTAAAGTATCGCAATATTCTTGTTTCAACCACCAACTATTAAAGATTTGTAAGAGAACATCTTTAGCATTTGACGGCAATTTGTCCAATATCTTATAAGTAAAACCGTCTAAACCGGGGGCTGTATTTCTGCTTTTTTTTGAGTGCGAAATCAAGTTCTGAAGGAGTAAAAGGTTTTGACATGGAATCTATACTAGTATTAAAACGAAAAAATTTTTTAATCCTACCAACATTACCAGAGGTAGATGAAGGTGCAAGTTGGTCAAACATCTGTTTAATGAGATTTTCAGAAAGTTGAGGTTTTTGTTGTACTGATAGTTATTGGAAATTGATCTGACGGTTGACCATATTTTTGAGAGAGGTGTGCTTTTGTTTAGACTATTTAAATTTATCCAACTACTTTTTTTCTTTGTTTTAAATAATCGTCTGGTTTGGGCTGCTATATTTTTATAGTTTATGTAATTATTATGGTTACTTTGGGTTCGATACGCTTTCAATGCTTCTGATCGTTTTTTTATTATGAATGTACATTCCTCATCCCACCAATAAGGCTTTGGAATTGAAGGAGTAAAAGGTTTTTTTAAAGGCATAGATTTGGAAGCAGCTAGAGAGATAGTCTGAAAGAGTAGGGCTGTCTTCTCATCGTTAGAAAGATTATTAGATGATAAAAATGTGGATAATTGTTTTTCTAAATTTGTCTGAAATAGCTTCCAGTCAGCGAGGCAATCGTTCCATTTTGTTGATGGATTAATTAGGAATGAAGTAGGATTAATTTTAAGCTCTATTTTAATAGGAAAATGATCGGATCCCAATGTGTCGGGATATACTGACCAGTTTATACGATTTGTTAATGAGGCTGAGGTGATAGTCAAATCAACGGCAGAATGATTACCACTCGCGGCGATTCAAGTAGGTGTTCCGTCATTTACAGAAACTAATTCGAAAAAATCCATGCTTTCGACTAATATTCTACCATTACGGTCATCCGGGATCGGACCCCACATGTAATGGTGGGCATTAAAATGACCACAAAAAACTGTTTTATTATAATCGAATTGTTCAAATAAATGTATCCAATCAGTCTTTTCTACTCTGATGTCAGATGGTTTATATATAGACACAAAAGATATATTAATTTTGTTAAGTAAGACTGCACACACTTCTATTCCGGTATTAAAATTATAGTTAATGTTAATAATTTGATAATCAATGCCCTTTAGTATGAAAATGCCTACACCGCCATAGCCACTTTCACGGCATTTTGAAACAAAATTATACCCTTTTAATTTAAAGTCCATTTGGTTTTTCAACCAAGTTTCGGATAAAATAATAATATCTACATGAGAATTATTAATATAATTTATGAGATTATCCCTATTACTTACTAACGATCTACAATTCCATTGTAAAATATTTAAGGAAGATTGAGTAGGTTGACTGTGCATTTGGAAATTAATAATACGAGTGAATGCTTTCATTGTCACTCGTAGCTAAATTATCCGTTTCTGTGTTATTACCTGTTTCTTCTAAATTATTATCTAGAAATAAGTTTTCTCAATTCATTTTCCAAATTGCATATAAGTTGAGATTGATTATTGGTATACAGAAGTTGATTAATATGAGATGTGACAAGTAATATAAGTTTCTCTTTATAGTCAATAAATTCGTCCCTGTAGGGATTGGGTATTATAGGATTAGATTATAGGATTAGATTAGATTAGATTAGATATGTACTTACATGATTCATTTTTAACGTTGGTAGTTTGTGGTATTTTGTCAAAGACAAAAACGATTGCATTTGGTACTCACCACTACTTGCTTTTAAAACCTCGATGACGTAATTCCAGAAAGTCCTCATGTAAAAAGTATGCGATCGAATAGTAGATCATATTGATTTTAGTTCACCTCTATACAATTTCTTATTGGATACAATAAGGATATAATTGACTTCTATATTGCCATTTATAGATAAATTGTCAATTTTTTGTAGAACAATGTTACTATCAGAACAAAATTTATATATTCTTCTTGTCGAAGTTCCTTCTCCTATCGAAGGCATACATATAGAAAAACATAGGAAAGAAGAAAAGTAATTCTAAGCAACTTTTGTCACATAGAATTTTTTCACTAAGTTAATAGTTTTCGAGTTATTTGCTAGTAAATATGTTAATTTTTTAACCAAAAAAAAAACAAATTTTTAAATGGTTTTTTGCAAATAATTCAAAAAGTAAATTTTATCGAAAAAAAAGCGTTTCCAGCAAAAATATAGCTTCTAAAAAAAAAAAAAATGGTATATGTATGAACTCTCTAGACCCAGTAGAAGCAAAGTTGTAACTAAAGAAAAATAGGTACATATCTGTCAAATTTTAAAGCGAATATTTCAACGTGAAATAACTAAAAAATGGTACACTTTTTGGGGAAATATTTTAGTTTGCATCAATTCTGGAAATTAATTTGTTTAAAAAGTTACAAAAAAGTTATTTAAATGAGATGCAATTTATCACTGCGAATTTTATTATGTATTTTATATTTTGTTATTTTTTTGTAGTGTATTTATAAATAAATAATTTTGAGAAAACCTCTACCGTAATCAATTTTTAGCGTTTTTTCTGAAGTAAAATCGGAATTCCATAATATAAATTACAAGCACGTTAAAATTATTTGTGAAAATGCTGAATGCCATCCTTATATTGTCGTCTATTGCACTAGACAATGGCCGGAGCAGGCAACTCAAATTTATTTTTCAATCTTGGCAAATATTTAAATTAACGTCGCCACTATACAGTCAGGTAGTACTTAGGCGTGAGGGGCAAAGAGGTGTAAGTGGGCGGAGTTTAACACTGAATTCGTTTTTACCTTAGAGTGAGGTAGAGATAGTTCAAACACTCCTGACCATGGAGCTGCGCGAAGGCGGAGTCAAATTCACTTAAAGGCAGAAAGATTCAATTGTAAGTGGAATTATACAGTGCATAGTACAATGCGTTTCGCATGGAAGTGGGGACTAAACCAAATTTCGTCTACTGCGCCGTGGTCAGGAGTGCTTGCACTATCTCTATCTATGGGTGGTTTATAATCAAAGACTATACCGAGCGCTAAGAAGTATTCACTTCAATAATGCAAAAAAAACAAACTACATATATTTAAAAAGTAATTTCAACATAAAGTCTACAAATACCTGCAAAGATGTCGTCCTGCAATTACTCTTATTGCAATATTTAGGGGTTCGACACCAACCAATGTATTTTTCTCATACGGATCGAAATAATCATGCAACATAAAGGTCGGCTTTAACAGATACCCACAATTTCCATTGTCCCTGAATTTAGCCTGGTTAAGTTGCATGGGCTTTCCTCCTGTTTGAAAGTTTAAAGCTACCATTTGGGAACCACAGTTCCAAATGTTAATAGGATTGTAGTTGGAAGAATCAATTCTTTGGCCTTTAGGATATACCTATAAATTAAAATTTGTGTTAACAAAATATAAACATTGTGATCAAAGGTGTAGATATCATTAATATTGTAGCAATTTTTTGATCCACAAAAAAATTTCATAAGGTTTTTATTTAGAACTTTGGAATTGTGCTTTAGATTTTAGAACAAGAAAAATCCTGTTGTTTATTTACATTCCCAGCTGCATCTAAGAGATCAATCGCTATATTTCTTTATTTGATATTTACTTTGTCCATCTTAAAGGAATTTAAAATAATTTATTTTACGTTTTTAAACACATTGGTTGACACCAATAAAAGCCGTCGCTTCGGCGTCGATAAAAAGGACTAGAGTTGTAAGAGAGTGAAATACCGTCATTCTTTCTAGAAGTATGAAGTGGCCATAAAAATGAGATCTGAGTTCCAATATGCTGATAAAAATAAAGTGCTCAGTTGCAGTAAAGTTAACTTCTGGTTTGTGGTAAAACTCTTTTTATTCTTTTTGTTTTTCTGCTAAAGAAAACTAATAGAAGCTGAAATTTTCTACGGAGACAGATGAAAAGCGCTTTTTTTAAATTTTCAAACAAACAATGTAACTCTTCAGTATCCGGTGCAGTGTTAAGACCTACCACTGTATTTGAGATAGGATATATCTTTTTTTTTGTAAATTTGTATGTAGAATGAATTAAGAGGTAAATTCTTCTACATACATATCATGATGTAATAATGACCGAAGTAAATACTTATTTTTTTTTAAACATTTATTATAAAGCTAATTTTGATATACAATATTAACTCGGTTGTTAAGGGAAAATTAAATCATTATAAAGTATAATATTCTAAAACTGCTTTCTTGTGGCATGTGTTAAATATTATGTTTTTATGGGCCTAAGTCACAATTATTGATCACGTTTTTAAATTTTGTTCTGAAGCTATTTTCTTGGGGCATCTTAAAGCAATTATTTTTTTAAAGGGAATAAGCTACAATTGAAGAGTAAAAATTGATCTACTTGATATTGTTACGATAGATAATGACACATCATATGACTCAAATATTTATTACTAATATCCTTATTCACTCGAGTGTTTTCTAGTAAGAAGATCGACGGGTCTCCCTCGGCTAAAAAAAAAACATTACGGCGTGACCTTCCAGTCTTTTCGCCAAGGGTCAGGAAGGTCGACATCCTTCGACGAATTTCTAGATGTATGGGTACCCTCCGATATGAAAAAAATGTTTTTGATGGAATTCCTTCGATAGAAGGTCATCGATTCTTCGCCGTAATTCTCGATTAACGGTTATATATATATATATATATATATATATATATATATATATATATATATATATATATATATATATATATATATATGAAAATTACTTAGTTCTCGGGAAGAACCGCGTTGAGAATTTATTACTCGACGTTTCGGCACCCATTTTGGAGCCATTATCAAGAGTGATACGGTTCGGTTCGGGGTCTCAATCTGCCTACTCCCCTCACTCGAGACGTACCAGTATCGTGTTCTGTATTGCAAGAACTGTCTCTCGGCACTGAGGTCTCAATCTGCCTACTCCTCAGTGTCGAGTGACAACCGGTCTTACCCTGTGTGGCTGCTTTTATACTCGCTGTATGCGCGCGGAACGGTATGCGCTGACGTGGTATGAACTGACGTGGCCTGAGCGGTGTGGGCGGGAGGTCACTGAAGCAGGGGTCGCCATGTTGCCGGCAATCGTTTCGCGTCATCGCGCGTGTTTAAGCTGTTAGGCCGTTTTTCGATTTCGATAGCTTCACGAATGATTCTCGATTTTAAGGAGCGGATGGGGGCGATGGTTTTTGCTTTTTCGAAATCTATTTTGTGGCCTGTTTGAATACGATGTTGGGCTAGGGCTGAAGTAGTATCGGAATGTTTGACAGATATAGAATGTTCGTAAATACGGTTATGGATTCGTCGGTTTGTCTGTCCGATGTATGTACGTGGGCAACTGGAACAGGAACTAGAACTAGAACAGGGTATCTCGTAGACATCATGGTCTTCATTAGGGATTTGGTCTTTTACGGATCTGACGAGATTGGACAACTTGGAGTGAGTAGTGAAGATGGTTTTGATATTTAGAGGAAGAAGAGTTCTACGGATCTTGTCAGTGACACCTTTAATAAAAGGTAGAAAGATTTTGGGTTGATCCGGCGGCAAGGTTTCTTTTTTGGATGGAATGGGGTTTAGATGTTTTTGAATGCTCTTATTGTTTTGGGTTTTACATGTAACACTTTAAAAGATTCCACTCAAAATACGGAGTTAGAAAGGTTTCTAAGAAAAGAACTAAGGGAGTTTGAGAACATAACAGGACCCACCAACTTAATAAGACACGAAATAAAATTGAAGAAAAAGTGCGATCCAGTCAAGCAGCCTTATAGGCGGCACAATCCCGCAAAGCTACAGATCATCAACCAAGAAGTGGACAAGATGTTAAAAGAAGGAACCATCGAACCCTCCACAAGTGGTTGGAGTTCACCGATTGTACTAGTTAGGAAAAAGGATAACTCGTACAGATTTTGCATTGACTTTAGAAAAGTCAACGAACTATCAGATATATAATATCGGAAATTCTGGATAGACTTAAGGAAGCAAATTTTATATAGACCCTCGATTTGAAACAGGGATATTTTCAAATACCCCTAGAAGAAACAAGCCGCCCAGTGACAGCATTCAGCGTACCCGGAAAAGGCCATTTTCAGTTCAAAACCACCCCATTCGGACTGCATTCCGCAGGAGCCACTTTCCAAAGCCTACTGGATAAGGTAATACCTCCCGATATGGAATTCGCGTTTGCCTACTTGGATGATATCGTAGTAATATCTAAAACGCTTCAAGAGTATTTAAATCACCTACATGAAGTCTTCCGAAGACTGAAAGAAGCCAGATTACAGCTGAACTTCGAGAAATGCACGTTTTGCCAGTCAGAACTCAGATACTTAGGACAGCACCGAGAAATGTGCGTCAACTCCGCCGGTTCCTAGGAATAACATCATGGTACCGCCGATTCATACAGAACTATTCGACAATAGCAGGACTGCTAAACATGCTTCTGAAGAAGAAGATAAGATAGAAATGGACCGGTAAGCAGGAAAACCCGTTTGAAGAGCTAAAATCAAAACTTACATCGGCCCCAGTATTAGCACGCCCCGATTTTTCGAAAACATTTTATCTGCAAACAGATGCGTCGAACTGTGGACTTGGGGTTGCACTAACACAGAAATACGACAGCCAGGATAAAGAAATTGCATATGCTAGTCGAACCCTCACACCAGCCGAGACAAAATATTCCACAACGGAAAAAGAATGTCTATCCATCGTGTACGGGATAAAGCAAATGAGGCCATATATAGAAGGATACAATTTTAAGGTTATATCAGACCATCAGTCCCTCAAATGGCCGAAGAACCTTAAAAACCCGTCAGGTCGGTTAGCCAGGTGGAGTTTAGAACTGCAACAGTACGATTTCGAGGTAATATATAGAAAGGGAGTCCTCTAAAAGGTAGCAGATGCTTTGTCACGACAACCACAAGAAAACCAGAGCGAAGAACCAGAGTCGGAATTATTAGCATCAGAGCTGGAATCATGCAGTTGGTACGATAATTTATATAGGAATGAACTCCAGAACCCAGACGATTTCCCGGATTTACAAATATCAAACGGGAAATTATATAAACACGTTTGGAGCAGCCGTAATTTAGCCGACCCAGAGTTTAATAACCCATGGAAATTATGCGTACCAAGATATACAAGGAAACATATTTTGGAGGAAAAGCATGACTCGACCACAGCAGGCCACTTAGGAATTGCAAAAACAATTTGCCGAATAGCGCAAAAGTACTATTGGCCTAAGATGTTTAAACAAATTGCAGACTACGTTAGAGCCTGTACGAAGTGCCTCCAATATAAACCGTCTCAAATGCAACCAGCCGGGAAAATGCAACGTCCACTGTAGAAAAGCCTTGGCATACTGTCTCAGTTGATTTAATGGGACCATTCCCAAGATCTGCAAAAGGAAACATTTTCTTAATAGTCGTGCAAGACCGGTTTACCAAATGGGTCGTCGCCCAGCCAATAAGAGCAGCATCTACGAACTCAATCATCGACGCTCTACGATCAAAGGTAGTCATGCAATTCGGTATCCCGAAGAAAATTATCTGGGACAACGGCGCGCAATTCACAAGCGGAAATTTTAAGGCGTTCCTAAAGTCCTATAACATAAATCACATTCTAACACCGCCGTACTCACGTAAAATGCAATCCAGTAGAACGAATGAACAAAGTACTGAAAACTATGATAGCTACTTACGTGGAGGATAACCATAAAGACTGGGACAAATTCATACCAGAATTTTGCTACGCCATAAATTCGTCAAAACACGATTCAACAGGATTTTCACCAGCGCTTCTTAATTTCGGAAGAGAATTAGACACAACAGAGGCGACAAATGGATAAGATATACAGGGGTATGCAGAGAACTTAAACAAATTAGAAGCGTTAAGAGAACTGGTGAAAGTGCACATGGAGCACGCTTTCGAGGACCAAAAGAAACATTACGATCTAAGACGAAGAGACTGGCGGCCACATCCAGGAGATCGAGCCATGAAAAAGGAACACCATCTATCATCGGCTAGTGCAGCTTTCACCAGCAAACTAGCGCCAAAGTACTCAGGACCATACATAGTAACGTCAGTGATATCACCAGTAATAGTCAAACTGAAATTGGCCGATAGTAGTAGCCGCAAGCAGATGACGGCGTATGTAAAAGATTTAAAACCATGGGAGGGGGGAAATGTTACTACAAAAATCCAATCCCCACCACAACCAAACGGTATTTAAGTGGCAATGCTAGCAAGCAGAATTCAGTTCATCCACATCAAAAATGGAAGACATATTAGAGATACCGGAAGAGATGACCCCTCTGGGACCGCCAGAGAGACCCGAACTACCAGTGACACCAGGGAAAGACGCGGAGAGGATCATGAAGAGGTTCCACGAACTTTTCGGGACACCACCAACCCCACCAAGGAAGACGAGCATACCTGATACTAAAACAGGACCAGAAGCCCAATCCGCATCCACTCCAGGAGAACCTCAACCCGAGAAAGACGCCGGTCTTATAGAGATCGTCCCAAAACACCTGATCGAGAGGGGGACCAAAAGATACAGGATATGCTGTAACAACGGGAGGAAGATTGTGATAAAGATACCGAGAGGGATAGATGGCATCACAAGGCTGTAGACACCATATACACAAAAAAAAGGTATGTTACTTTTTTTTTTTCAAAGAGAAGGGGATGTAACGATGTTCTGATCGTTTAACAGTTCGAACCGTGGGAGTGTCAATATTTGCGCATCCACTTCTACAACGTGACGGCGAAGTGGGATTCAGAACGGCTATTTAAGGCGTGTATAGCGGAATTAGACAGTCTTGTAGCTAGCGCTCTAGGCTCCCTGACTCGCCGGTGTAGTGAACCTGCGAGCCAACCCGGACAGAGAGATTTCCGTATTGAGGATCATACTCTGTCCTTAACCAAGCGGAACCCATCGGTATTGTGTATTGAACATTACCGTGGATCTGCACAGAACCAACCCGAACAGAGAGATTTCCGTATTGAGGATCGTACTGTGTCCTTAGCCAAGCGGAACCCATCAGTATTGTGTATTGAACATTACCGTGGGTCTGCTATTTCATTTCTTCACTAGTAATAATTAGTTTCTTTTCTTTTATAGACGTTCGCCGGGGAACTCATTCATCGCAGGACCCAGATGGGGACATAGAATTCATTTTATTTTTATTTATTGTATATATACTAAATTAATAGATTTATTTTTATTTCAAACCTGTGTTTTACTGAGTCTGTCGCCCCGAAAGAGCTACCCATCACAGAGTGACATCTCGCAGATACTGCAGAGTAAGGGTAAGACTTGGCAGGAAGCAACACAGATGGCATCCAATAGGAAGGAATGGAGAAAGTTCGTTAAGAACTAGGACACCTCAGAAGATTGTAAAATATTGTAATTTAATGAATTGTATTATAAACGGCCCAACAGCAAAAGGTACAAATGGGTCTACTGATTAAGTAAGTAAGATTTCCAGTAAATAATAAGTAAACAATGGATTAGTTAATTAGTGATTAACAGTGCACTATTATTGATAATAGAACTGTTATTTTAAGTGAAATTGTTATATTTATTGAAGAATAATGCCATAGGTAATATATATTTATATGTATTATACTGTTTATATAACTTTGCACCTAAGTGAGTTAACACTTGTTACGTGCAGGACTATCATTTATTTTAATTATAATTTAATCATAAATTTAATTCAAAAATTGGACAAAACTTTTGCATCAATTGTCTAACATAATAATATGGTAAGTATACAACGTATATCTACTAACGTAATTTTCAGATCCCAACTAAATTTTGATACTGCAACTACGCATTTGTGACACCCGCGATTAAGTATCTCTCCTATCTCTCTTAGAATATTTACTTTTCTATTTTCGCGCAGCTCACCCGCCAGCTCTCGCTTGTCGGATTGTATTTAATTTATTATCCAACACTGTTTACTACCTGATATTCTCTCAGTATCGAAAGTGTGCATTTTCGATATTTTTTCATATAAAATATTATTTTTCCCATATGATGTTGATCTTTATTATTTTCTCCACTAATTTTTTTTTACCAAAATCTGTTCTTAACACAACACTTGTTGTCTTGTTTAAATTTCACTCGCTCTTAGACTAATTACTAAAACCGTACTTCAGTAAAGCCAAAACTGAGCTAAGATATTTAAAAATGTATAAAGGTTTATATTTTAACTGTTAATGAAGATTAACTAGTGAAGATTAATTAGTGTTCTTAAAAAATAAACGGGGTCTTATATTTTACTTACCCTTGAAAACTGATGCTGATGGTATTTTAAAAAGAATTTCCTCATTTGTTGACATATCAATTTTTCAGCCTTGTTTTCTGGGAAAGACGACATTTCATAAAAGATGAACATCTGTTGCTTGACCCTTTCCATATTAAAAGTCGTACTTTGACAATAAATTATAAGATTCGACATTTCTTTGGCAATTTTAAACGCTCTTTCCATTTCTCTGTGTTGTGTTTCTATGCGGTTTGCCATCTGAGAAACAGTTAAAATAGCTCCACACCATTCTTGGGCCTGAAAAGATAAAATATGAACAATTAATAAAAAAAAAAATAGAAAAATCTTATTCCCGCTTTTACTCTTCTTTATACTCTTAAGCAGTTAAAAGTATAAGCAACATTTTATACCATCAGAGAGTGTAGTACATAAGAGTTTATAATTGTTGATCAGCAGACATTGTATGCATCAGTAAAATTTACACATGCACTTGAAGCCAACCTGCAGAGTGAAAGCAGATAAGAAAAAATATGATTTCCGAAAGAAATTAAAATCATTGGACACCATCAGTTTTTACTAGAATTTCATATATTTAAACACTTAAAACTATGTATGTTATACATTTATTTTTATTTTATACTTGGTACATATACTTTTTTATATAAGCATTTATACTTATAAAGCATTGGTACACGTGACTAGCGCAAAGTAAACGATGAAACAAAACCAATCGTTAAATTCTCTTCTAAATTATAAATTTTTCAGCGCTATATATGCCACCGTGGTGGTAAATTTGCAAATTTTGACAATAGATGACGCAAACATTGAAGTTGTAAAACAGCTTGAAGACATTATGCCTGCATCGCGCAGTTATTGAAATTTTAAAATAGCCAGTATTTATCAAGCGCAATGTCAACACGTAATAGCCCGTTGTGTGTTTATGATTCTGCAAGGGCGAAAGCTATTTGTTCATTGCTTATAAACTAATGAAAAAGAAAGCTTCTTCCATTTGTTTCAATAGTAAATTATCAAAAGACTATGAGGACTAAAATTTAGGCTAAATTATAAATTTAAATATTCAAATTTGAAAATCTCTTTATAAAAAAATTGTTTATAAAAATTGGACGACGTTTTGAGATGGGGAACCTACATATTCGTATTCAGCGAAAAATTTTACATAAGATAGAATGGTTTTCAACTATCCACCCTTTCGTGCATACAGAAAGGTAGCCTACTGCCGGACTAGATACTGAAGATGGATCAGTGGAAGATAGCAGCCAAGGAAAATAATGCTTGGAGACGGATGCTGGGGGACGCCAGGGCCCGACTTGAGCTGTAGCGTATTTTTGATAAAATGAACTAAATTTAAATTCATTAACACCTTATCATATGGAATTATTTCCCATTCTATACGAAGGACACCCCGCCTATACGAAGTTCCAAAAATCACAAAGAAAATGAACTCCTAAGACTAATTTGCAGCAGCATGGTTTCTCCTTGGAGCAGACTGTCAAAGTTCCTCATAGACATAATACAGCCTCTAGCATACTACACAACATCTTTTATCACAAAGTCACAGCAATTATTGCAAAACTACCCTTCCAGAAATAAATTACAATTCCAAAAATATGCTAGTCAGTTTTGATATCACCAGTCTTTTCACCAATTTACCATTCGAGAAAACTTTAAAAATAATAATAGGCAAAGTAGAGGGGGATGATACATTGACAACAAAAAACAAACTGAATGTATTAGGTATCATGGAGCTACTAACACTTTGCACAGATAACACTGACATATTTTCAACTAGATAATGATTTCTTTAAGCAACATTTCGGATTACCCATGGGTTTATCCTTATCCCCATTATTAGCAGATATATTCATGGACGATTTCGAACAAAACATTGTACACAAACAAAACAAGCCACCCAATGTATATATATGTAGATAATTTGTTCTCCATTTGGCCTCACGGACCAGAAGCATTGAATAAATTTTTGATTAATGTTGATTTGACATCAATAATAAAGAAAAATTAATTAAATTCACCATGAAACAAGAAAACAATAATTAACTTCTTTTTCTTTTCCCACAGAAAACCAACCCACACCAAAAGATATTTAAATTACCACTCCAACCACAATGTAAACATTAAAAAAGAAATTACCAAATCATTATATGATACGGCCCAAAGCACCTGCTCTAATGAAAATGGATTTAAGCAAAAAAAACCTGCTGATAAAGGTTTTGACTAAAAATGACTACCCATTTTCATTTATAAACAAGGCATTACACAAGATTGACGAAACAAAACACCACAAGCAATCCAGAAACACTCAAGCGAAGGGACAAGAAGATGACAACAACACCATATGTAGGGGGCTTATCAGAAATATTAAAGAGGATAGGAAACAAGTACATCATCAACAAGTAATATCACAACAACATTCAAGACAACCAACACACTGAGATCGATCCTGTCCAAAACCAAACCCAACAACGCATGAGGAAGATCAAAGAACTACATCTATAAAATACCTGTAGATGCAATAATTTCTACGAGGGAGAAACAGAAAGAACACTAACTGTCAGGATTAACGAGTATGAAACATACATTAAGAACAGAGACTTCGACAAATCCCAGATATGCAAACATGTCCGGGAAAACGAGCACAGAGTACAGACATGAAAAAGATAAAAGTCAAAGAAGCAGCTCTCATCCCACTTAACGAAGAAATATGTGTAGCAAACCCATCAGTAGCACGTAGAAGGCTTTGGTTGCCAGTGCTTAAAAGTCAATAACAAGAATATACCAACAATAGGAAAGTAATAGGAAGTCGGACAAATAGCACCCACAATTTATACACAATACACATGAAACACACAATACACAAACATAAATCTACGTTACACAACCACAACTATAATACACATTACACAAACATATAACACAAAAAAACACACAAAACAGTCAGAATTAGATATTCCTAGAGTAAGAACACCCTCAGATATTTGTCAGCCATAAGTATGCCGTTTCCTATAAGATCGAGGCCAAGTATGTTAACCATCATTTGGAAAATACATAACCTAATAACAACTTGGTTATACATTTTCGCAGAATTTTCAAAATAATATTTTTTGAAAATGATTTCCGGAGTGGAAATCAAAACGTAAGACATCAGTTAGTTACAAATATAATTTTCATTACAATCAATAATTATTGTGTTTAATCCCATATAAACAAAATATTAAATTTTAAGTTTCTTGTTTAAATGCTAGTACATCGTGCACATAGGTACACTACTCGCGATCAATTAACATTAAACTATCTTCTACACTGATATTCATAATAGGTTTGTTCGTACAGGTATCAACAACTGCGCGATTCATTCGTGTTTCATTATTAGCGTTCACAGAACAACAAAAAACTGTTAGTGATTTAAAATCATCTGTTCGTAGAGCAAACATTCGAAGTTGTGGATTAGTTGGTGACAGTCAACAAAATTTGCAGATTTTATACCTGTGAATTTTTCAAAAAAGATTTATAACTAACAAGCCTGTAAATGTAAGATATTAAATTCGTAATTTTTTTAGATATTCGAGCAGAATGAACTTAGTTCTTCAAGCGATGAAGAATTGGAAAGAATATTTAATCGTCGCATTAAGCACAAAATTTAAAACTATAGATTAAATCATTCAGAATAATATATGGAGCATTTTAGGCTTAGCAGGCAGACTGCTCAAGAAATTTCAGACAGGTTTACTAGATCAGGATATTTTTTTTTTTCAACAAAGTGGACACTTTGGCAAATTAAGTCTATACATTGATTTTTTTGTGGTTTACCTTGTCATGAAGCAACATCATACAGGGGTGTGTCTGATAGATTTTATATACCTATCAATTAGCACATTAAGAAAAGTGATTCATGAGATGACATATTTTCTCAGTAACTAAGCTCTGAAATAATACTGTGGCCAACTCAAGAGCAACAGTTATATATACTGGAACAATTTTCAACCAATGGTTTTCCATGTGTTATATGAGTTGTTGATAAAAGTCACATTTGCTTTGATAAACCTAATGAAGATGCAGATTCTTATATAAACAGAAAAGGATATTATTCAATGTAGGTATATCTATATCAATAAATTATTCATAAATAAAATATAGTTTGAGATTGTTTGCCTTTATAAAAGAAAAATCAGAGATGTTATCGTTGGATTTCCTGGGTCAGTGCATGTCAGAGTTTTTAATGATTTTCTTGGACAAAGTCTACCTTAAAAATGTGGCGATATTATATTTTAGGAGACTGTGGTTATTCTTGGAAAAAGAATTTACTGACTCCATATGAAGATTCAGGTAATCTAACGTCAATATCACACAATTACAACTATCGTTTATCAAAAACTCGTATTATTGCTAAACACTGCTTGGGGGCAATAAAACAAAAATTTTGGCAGTTATATCGTTAATGGATGATAATGAAATCGCTAATTTTATTAGAGCGTACTGTGCCCTACTTTATTTTATATTTTTCCATTAATTTAATAAAAATATATACGACATAAAATTTTCTTTCAATTAAGAACAAATTACACCTGAAACATTGCACTTTTTAAACTGAAATATCACCATTTGTATGATTAATCAATGCTTGATTTGATTTATTCGACCTCACAAAAATTTGAAATATTGAATTATTAGTTTATTAACAAGAAAATAAAAAAACATGTCAAAGTAAAGCAAGTACGCCAGAGTGAAAAATCATTCTATAGTAAAACTAAAATTCCTGCTTTCCAAACAAAACTAATTATAAATATATATATATATATATATATATATATATATATATATATATATATATATATATATATATAAATATATATATATATATATATATATATATATAAATATATATATATATATATATATATATATATATATATATATATATATATATATATATATATATATATATAAATATATATACAGTATACTCTCTCTATAACGAACACAGTTATTACGAGGTTTTGCTTATAACGAGATACATTAGATGTCCCGTGATATTTCTATTGAACTATAACCCTCTATAGCGAGGAAAATTTGGTTATAACGAGAGAAAATAAGATCCAAAAACATGTTTTTTTACGTTTTTGGCTCAGCCGTGGCTATAAATAAATACATTTTTAAACGGCCCCTCAATAAACTGCCGCCCGCAATAAACTTTGCAATGAATAAATACAACTGTTTCACATCTTTAGAAAATTGTGATAGATAGAATGATACTGGACAATTTAAAGCAGTCAAATATGACAGACTTCTTA
The DNA here is from genome assembly GCF_040954645.1 of Diabrotica undecimpunctata. Taxonomy (NCBI): domain Eukaryota; kingdom Metazoa; phylum Arthropoda; class Insecta; order Coleoptera; family Chrysomelidae; genus Diabrotica; species Diabrotica undecimpunctata. The sequence continues at coordinate 83,047,495 of NC_092811.1, read as the reverse complement.
AAATTGCAGAAGCACTAGTTTATGTTATCCTTGAAAATACGCTTTATACAGATTTACAAAATACAGATTTTTTGTTTTAACGTATATCATTGAAAATAAAAGTAAACTACTGTTTTTTGTTTTCACGTATTTCATTGACAATAAAAGTAAACAACTATTTTTTGTTGTAGTTTTGTTGTAATATATTTCATTGACAAAAAAAAGTAAATAACTTTTTTTCAAAAACGCCATTCAAACAATATTTATTAGCATTTTATATTGCTTCGAATGGCTTCACTATAGGAAGTTAATGGTTTAGAAAACTACATATTCATATGTATGCACAGTATTATTGTTGTCTGATATAACGAGGTAATTAGTCTGCCATTTCAGTTCTCGTTATAGAGGGAGTCTACTGTATATATATATATATATATATATATATATATATATATATATATATATATATATATATATATATATATATATATATATATATATATATATATATATATATAGTTTGAGTTTAGTTCTTGAACCTTAATATATATTTTTCTAGTGGATTTTCTTGGGCTTAGGTTCAGAAAAAAATTTGATTTGATACTAAGACATTTTCATATATTTTTTCGACGTTTCGGCAGGAAATCCATGCCTTTTTCAAGAAGTAATATTGATTAAAAAAAACATTTTATGACAGACATAATACGATTTAAAAGTTTAATCTTGTAAAATTCTTTTTCAAAAGATTGTGCCCTTTATGAGCAACCATAATATTATGTTTGGACAGAAGATTTGCAATTTGTTCTGATAATCCTTTTATATAGGGAAGAGACATATAGTTTTTCTTTACCGTGTTGGTTTCATTGTTATTATTGTTATTGTAAAATTTATGCAGTCGCGATTTGAAAGTGTTGTCGATAAGGTGGTGTGGGTATGAATTAAGTGTTAGTGCTGTTTTTGCTTTTTTAATGGCCTGAGATCTATTAATAGGATCGGATAATCTAATAGCTCTATCGGCGAGTCCGATAACTACTGATTTCTTTTGAGACAGGGGATGATGAGAGTTGAAATTCAGATATCTCGATGACCAGGTTTTTTTGGTGTACCATCAAGTAGTTATAGTGCTGTTTTCTCTATGTAAGGTCAGGTCCAGAAAATTAATTTGATGATTTTTTTCAATTTCTAATGTAAATTTTAGTTTTTGGTGAAAGTTATTGAATTCATTTAGTAAAATATCCATTTTATCCTCTGGTGCTGCGCTCAAGCAGTCATCTATATAGCGATAGAAAAAAGGTATATCAAAATCGATTTTATTTAAAACAATTTCCTCTAGATGCTCTAAAACTAATTGAGCGATGGCACTGGATATGCTAGCTATGCAATACCCCTCTATTAAAAAGATCGCATGTTGTATATGAAATTCCCTGCTCGAATTGTGATGGAGTTTATATTGGACAAACCAGTCAGCTACTTAACTCAAGAATACGTTCCCACAAATATGACAAAAAAAACTCAACCGCCCTCACAAAACATGAAAACGAAAAAAAACATAAATTTGATTTTGAGAAAACCAAGATCCTAAAAAGTGAACCCAACAGGAAAAAGAGAGAGCTTCTAGAGGCTATACAAATAAAAAAAAAATAATAATGCAATAAATGATAAAAAAGATGTCAAAAATTTGAACAAAATATATTTTAACTTAATTTAAAAACACATAAAAAGACAATCTCAGAACGCCTATGATGTTAAAATAACTGGTTGTTTAAACGATAAACTAACTTCAATAAACAACACATTAGATTTAAAATATATCTTACATGTATTGACTTAGTGGGTATGTCCTATGTTTTTAATATTATTTTAATTGTGACGTCTACTTGTTAGTAACGAATTTTTACATGCTTGGTAAGTCAAAAGTTTAACTTTTAAATCGTATTATGTCTGTCATAAAATGTTTTTTTTAATCAATATTACTTCTTGAAAAGACATGGATTTCCTGCCGAAACGTCGAAAAAATATCTTAGTATCAAATCAAATTTTTTTATGAACCTAAGCCCAAGAAAATCCACTAAATATATATATATATATATATATATATATATATATATATATATATATATATATATATATATATATATACCCTGTATTTTATTAGACGTCACGCCCTTCCGGTAGGGATCTATGGAGGAGTATCATCGAGCCGCAAGCCCTTATCTCTTGCCGTACTGCTCCACCATAGGCTGATCAGACACCCACATATTCTAGTCTAAGCCGCAGATTCATCTAGAATTTTAAACTGCTGCGTTAGACTTTTTTTTGTTTTTCTGTACACCGAGCTGGGGACCGAACCCACGTCCACTGAACCACTCGCAGTGAAGCGAATGAGAAGCCGGCCGCCCAGCCCGCTTGGCTATCTGACCGACTAATTATAAATAACAATAAATAATATGCTTTCACCCTGGTCTTTTTGCTTAATTTCAATCAAAAGCTGATTCGTTCCTTTTTGCACTTCTATCTGTTCTTTTATCAAAATATTCCTCTTTTCAGTCGCCTCTTGTTTCCGAATTTTTAATTAATACAATTTTTCAAATTTCTCTTTTTAAAAATTTTATTTTTCTTGATTTCTTTGTTTTTTTCTTTCCTGATTATTTCTAATATTTCGCTATTTTTCACAGCACTTTTCATGTTTCTGCTAAATAATTTGTTTGTTTTAAGCAAAGCTTCTACAGTAAAATGCTGAGGCGAGCGTCACGGAACTAGCGCCACAAAATAGTCGTCACCGGTAGCGTCACAGAACAGCGGTTTTTGTCATCGATTCACAACTCTCCATCAATTCGTTTCTATATATATATATATATATATATATATATATATATATATATATATATATATATATATTCATAGTCACCATATATTCACTTTAAGCAGGTTTAAATTAAAAACTGCATGAAAGATATCTAACAAAATATAGACATCAAATGGGAAGTAAAAAAATAAATGAATAGGTAAATGTCAGTAAAAACAGCAATTTTGTTGATTAATATTAAGCTTCGCGCTAGTCTACAGTATCACCTACTGAACCTTTTTTTTTTATTTTACAAGGACGAGTGTATTCTTTTCCTACTCCAATAGGTTCTTTTTTTGCAGGCTTCGTTGATTGGGATTCTTCAACAGGATTTAAAATATTTGATCTTGTCGATGTTGACAATAAAACTGTTGGTGAAATATTTTTTTACCGAAGATCTCTTCCATTGGTTCCAAATATTCAAACTCTCTCCGACCTGCCCCTGTCTGGTTTTTATTGTCGACAAACTTCTTGTAGTTGCGTTCGACCACTCTCCACCTATTTTCACAATGAGACGGAGAAGTGGATATTCCAAAATTTTCTTTTAGTTTTGCTGTAATCAACTGCCAAATTTTTTCAAAGTTTTTCACTTTTACTGTACCTACAAAATTTATTAACTCCTTATACCTAAAAGTAACAGAGTTGCCTTTGCAGTCCACATAAAATTTTTAGGATCTTCATTCTCGAATAAATTGCCTTCAATGGACCGTTGGTAATCGTGGTCAACAGGAAGAATTATAACCTGTTGGACCTCGTCCATTTTTTAAAATATATAAGTAAAAAATACTTTGTATTTTGTTTAATAATTTTCTTACATTGACAATTGACATTTGTCGAAAAGCGTTCGGCTTCTATCAATTTTGATAGAAATTGACAGATCAAATTATCCGTTCGCAGAGCATCAAAATTTGCAACTAGTTTCTTACAGTTTCCAATCATCCCTGCGCAGTGTGTAATTGTCAACCGGTTGGAAATTTGTGTGTACAAACAAACCTAACATTACGACAGGCACCTAACCTACCAAAACAGTGGCTGGGAGTCAACGTTATCAAAAGATAGGTTGCATGGTAACTTTGAAATTGACAGAATGAAATATGTCATCGTCACGTCACCCAGGGGGTCAATTTTACGAATTGTTTGAGAACAGAATAGCAATAAGTGGTTTGGGGATTATATTTTGTTGTAAAATATAGTTAGTGTTTTAGTTTAAGCTATTGTTCTGAAGCTATTTTCTTGTGGCATTTTAAATTAATTAATATTTAAATGGGAATAAGCCACAATTAAAGGTTAAAATACATTTATTGACATTTCAATTTCCACTTCGGAAATCGTTCTCAAAATACAAAATTTTGTATTTTGAGAACGATTTCCGAAGTGGAAATTGAAACGTCAATAAATGTATTTTAACCTTTAATTGTGGCTTATTCCCATTTAAATATTAATTAGTTTATGCTTTTACATTGAGATATAATGTGTCTATAGATATAATTGACGTTGATAAAATTGGGTTTAATGCAGGAAAATGTTTAACAATTTAAACTATTAATGATACAACCTAAAAAGCTGGAAAAAGATGGTAAATAGGTATAGTCATTTAAATGATCAGTAAAAATGTGTTAATTCATTGATTTTGAGTATTTTTGTGATTGAACTATACAAAATAAAGTAAAAAACAAACAAATATCATTAATAATAATATCACTTAGTTGTAATTAAAACTTTTAATTTTAGCAGTTCCATGAAGATGACGTAAAAGAAATAAGTATGAGATCAAAACGTATGAGGGACAGAGAAAAGTAATACAAATGAATACTCCTACCCAACATATTCATTTACCAGAAATACCTTCATGTAATAAAGAATTACCATTAGATATACTAAAAAGAGAATTAAGGAACATGAAAGCAGAACACGTGAAACTTCAATTAAAAATTTCTTGAAAAAGAAGATACTGAAAACAATCTTAACTCATCAATTAGAGAACTTCAGACAGCTAAATTGGAAAGCGAAACTAAGTTTGACTAAAAGGCAAAACATATTTTTCAAATACAGTAATGTAATCAGATGTTCTTAAATATGTTGAACTTAAGGGAAAAACTACTAATTCTGATACATAAATGTTTAGTTGAATTTCTTTTTCAGCATGGTTTACTTGTTTGGAGGAATTTACAGTAATGCACTACATGCATTATCCCCCCTTTCAAAATTATGTACTCAAAATAACTTAAAAAAGTAAATTGAGTTCAACTCATTATTAATATAGTATATTTGCATGCTTAGTAACATATGTACACAAGAAAAAATCTACTTCTAATTTAATTAAGTAGTAGTGCTATTCTACTACATATATTTAGTTGCAATTATATTCTACAATTTCCGTAACTCTGCAGGTATCTCCAACATTTTTTATAGATTGAATGAAATAAATAGTCATTAAAAGTCCAAAAGTATTTTATTTTTCAATAAACATAAATTAATATATTTTCAATCATTGCTGCTTTCCGAGTTCATTTCAACCAGTAAAGTAAATGAATTTGAATATAGCACATTCTCTCAGTGACGTCATTCCCGCTATTAGATTCTCGACGGTGATAGGTGTGCAGTTACCAGACAACCTGTCTATTTACTAATATTGGGTAGGAGTGTCTACATTATATGTGTAAAATGTGCAAAATAGTTCTTTTGTATTGTTCATTTCTTTCAATTCCAACCCTGTATACCTGCAGTAGGAATAAAAGATTGATGACATCGAAATTATTAGACAAAAGAACCAAAATGACTATCTACAGAACACTGATTAGACCCGTAGTAACCTATGGATGTGAAACTTGGGTAATGACGAAAAAAGATGAAGCCCAACTCAGGACATTCGAGAGAAAAATACTGAGGAAAGTATATGGCCCGGTACAAGAGGAAGATGGCACATGGAGAATCAGTAGAAACGACGAGGTTAATGAGTTAAATGAAGGTTATGACATTGTAAGATTTGTGAAAAGTCAAAGACTGTCATGGCTGGGACATGTGCAGAGACAAAACGATGCAAAAACAACAAAGAAAATGTTACAATGGAAGCCCATAGGAAGGCGAAAAAAAGGAAGGCCCAGAACGAGATGGTTGGATGACGTGGAAGACGACCTGAAAACAATGAACATAAGACAATGGAGAAGAAGGGCACAAGAGAGATCTGAATGGAAGGACATAGCCAGACAGGCAAAGACCCATCCAGGGTTATGATGCCAAAAGAAGAAGAAGAAGAAGAAGAAGAAGAAGAAGAAGATACCTGCAGTAGGCGCATTCCTAGTTTGTTTTGTCTTATCACGGTTCGTTTATTTTCGCTCCTGACCGATTGAATATTGTTTCTAATCTTGTGACGTTATAAAATTCGCATGTTTGTTATTTTTCTTTTAATAATTATTTTATTTCAATTTCTTTTGATTTTATTCATATATTAAGTTTATTTTACTATTTTACTATTTTTATTATAAAAATAGTTGGCGGTCAACTTTACATTCTACTTTCTATTTACTAAATATCCTGTTATAATCTAAAATTCCAACTCTATATTTTCACTATCACATCTAATTCCTTTATTCAGACTCTATTATATTCTATGAGATGATAGAACATATATAAATTTCTATGCCTGACTTTAGTCGACAATCGTTATTTGTCAGTTGACAACTCTCGACTTCTGACAGTTTTACTTCAATGCTGAAGTAGGGATACTTCAAAGAAAGAGAAATATCCTTGATCTATAAAAAGGCCTGTTTCAATAAAAAATTCATTTTATATTGTTAAAACTTCTCTGGGGGTAAATTATATTTAATATTTAACCAATATCTGTCTAAGAAAACATAGGATGTTGCTAACATAAGGTTAATTTTCTAGTTTTTAGGCCTAATTTTTGTCCACCTTTTTGGGTGAAGAATGTCACAGCACATAGTCGACCATGCAATATTAACTGCAGCTGCTATTAAGAACTAAATGGCCACCTGAAGATACAAACATGAAAGTATCTAGATTCAGCTACATCAGCAACTAACCACTATATTCCGCAATCCTGTCTAACTACTTAAACACATCAGAAGCCATAAGTATCATTTAAAAATATTTTTATGTAAAGCTATAGGCAAGATTTGCTTTGTTTGATTTTGATTTAATAAGAAAATTTCAATTTTATATTTATTTATGTACAATGAATATGATTAGTTAATATCTTAGTTTATTTGTCTTAGCCAAACGTATTTTTCTCATTTACTTCGAAGATAAGACGTTCTCACACCTGAGAGACTGAGCTAGACGAGGCCGAACAATTGGCTCCCAAAGAAAGTTGTGAGTTTTATTAAGGTTTATGAAAACCTATGTAGAGTTTAAGGTTACGCACTGGCTCCCAACTTTCGGAGGTAGTTATATTGTTACCCATTGGCACCCACCGTTTCTCATGGGTTGTTCAATAGTTACAATCTCTACATCAATTGAGTCAAGTGTAAATGCCAGTCTGTAAAATCCCAAATATATGTAAATATTGTTATAAAATTTGATATATTTGATACAAAACTTTAATACTGTTAGGGATTTTCTTAAAATATTATTTACAATACATTTAATTTGACCCCCGTTTTTATTGCCAGTGACTTATTTTCCAAAAATTTTTATTATCATGAATACCTTTGTTACTAGAGTACGATACTATCTCTATATCCCATCTTTAAAGTCATGTAATTATATTAATTATTAAGACAGTATATTATTTTAATAGTACATACCAATTCTTCAGTTTGAACTCCGCATTCGAGAGGTGGACAAGCAGTAGAAGGAATTATTCTAACTATCCATTCAAAGCTCTGTCCTATATTTCTTAAGTAACTGGCAAACACTCCGTTCATGTCTAGGCTTCCTTGTAATGCAGATTCTCCAGACTAAAATAATTATTTATTACAAGAATATTCAAAAAATTAACAATCTAAAAACACGAAATGTTTAGGATTGGAAAAGAAATTTAAACGATAAACAATAGATGAAATAATTTATCACTGCTTAAAAATTGAGGTCAGATATTCGGCTTTTCTTCATAAATTTCCACCATAACGTTCGAGCGTCCTCTGTGGAGTACGAGCACAATCAGTAACTCTTAACGAACTTGACGTATACGTTAGTTACCAACGGAAAGTGTCTAATTCGGAGAAGCATGTTTTTATTTACATTACATTTTTTGCGTACGTCGCATTTTGTTATTAATTAAATTGCATTTGCAAGTTTTACTTCGAACTCCAAAAAGGTGTATAAAAACTATTCAAATAATTCAAAATCAATAAGTACACATGGAATGAATGTATAAATCAACCACTTATGTAAGAATGGTTCAATTGATTTAAATATTGCCGCACGTCTGTTGGTAGCACCCCAGTCAAACTAGAAATGACTCTAGTCAAACTTTCAGTACAACACCGGAAAATATCGAATCGAATATACGAACTAAAGATAGTCAGTTGACTATGCAGGAACTAGAAAACGATTATACAATTCCGAAAACTTATGTTTTGAGAATTTAAACCAAATTCATTCCAAATTGTGGTATTCATCTGTTCGCTTCACCATTATATTCGCCTCTACAGCTAGAATGGTCGGCTTCCCCGACTCAATCCTACATTATGTTTTTTTATTTTGTCTTAGACTAATATTAAGTATAGTAAGCAATACTCAATCAGGTAATATATCTCTAGTCCAAACTCCACAAATTCCTATTGCTAGCATCACTACAGCTTCTTCTTCCAACAGCTCATAATACGCCAAATAGCAAACAGCTCGCAAATAAATCAAAACTTACCCCCAGATATGTTTAAGTCATCGTCGACACAAAACCCAGAACTGTCAAACCCACCCCTCTCTCATCCTATCAATACCCCTATTAATTCCGAGATAATCGAAAATGCCTTATTTGACAACACAAAGTCTGATCCTTCTTTAACACAAAATATTTCACATAAACGTATTGCTTCTGCTGTTTCGTCTTCCACTTCTGAGGATGTCCAATTCGCAGCTCTAACTTTAACACAGAAAAAAAAGAGCAAAACAGAAAAAAAAAAACGGAACAGAACATAAAGTTTTCAGACAATATTAAAATATATATAATAAAGACTCATTCTCTTTGCCTTAACAGTCAGGAAATTGAAAGTCTACTTGAAAATTGCTACGGCTGCTCTGATGTACTAACGGTGGCGAATGATTATACCCCAGACACCGTAGCTCTTATTAATATGTTGGAAAAAATACGCCCATTTAGAAGACAGAACAAAATATTGCTGCCCAAAATAGAAAAAAAAGGCTGTATTGTATAACTTGATTTAGCCATTTTGAAAACGGAAAGTGATTCATCAACTTGTTAACTCTGCATTGTTTGCCTAATCAATATATAATAATTTATGTACATTAAACTATTAATCAATCAATACACACCACAAATTATTTGTCTTCAAGAAACTAATTTTAAAAATTGTACATGCATGAATCTAAAATCCTTCAATTCATATTTTAAAAACAGATAATGCAAATCACGCATGAGGCAGAGTTGCAATTTATGTAAAGGTACAAATAATATCCAAAGAAATTGCATTAAACACAAATCTAGAAACTATGATAAAGCTTTCTTAACATACAAAGAACAAAAAGAAAGTATCACTGTTAACATAGTAAACAATAATGAACCTATAAATTCACTTATCATCACAATTACAGAACTAAGAGAGATGGTAGATTCTTTACGACACATCCCCTGGTCCCCAGCTTCTTTTCTGAAACACCTACCTGATGAAGCTGTAGAAATATTATTAAGAATATATAATCATATATGGAGTAAACACGAATTTCCCAAATTATGGAAAACAAACAAAGCTAACTAACTTGTGTGATGTGTACGCTTTCAGAAAAAAATTATAAATAAACGTTTATTGTGGTGTCTAGAATAAAATAACCGACTAATTAATGAGCAATCTGGAGGTAGTCCCTTAAAATCGACTACCGAAAATTTAGTAGATATAGAATCACATATTAATAATGCCTTCTGCAACAACCAAAAATGTATTGCAATTTATTCTGATTTGAACAAAGCATTTGATATGTCTAAAATCTATTCTTCCTATCCTGTGGTCAAACTCATTAGACAAGAATTGCACAATCTAAATCACAGAAACATTGCTTTCCTGTGGGTGCCATTTCATATTGGAATTACAGGAAACCATCTGGCAGATAAATATGTACGAAAAGCCTTAGAGGACGCAACTATTGAGTTCTATCCAAAAACTCCAGCGACAGATCTCAAATCCTATTTGCATAGCACAATAGTTAACATATGGAATAGCAGATGGCACAAAAAACAGCCCGAACATTTCAACCATGGTCTGATAGTATTTACCGTCGTTTTTCTCAGGTGATCATCAGGCTTGGTTATAGTCGCCTTGCGCATGGACACCTGATGACAAGAGATCCCCAACTGAAGTGTTATGCTTGCAAAACCCCGCTAACAATAAAACATTTTATATTTGAGTGCCCCTTACACAGTGCGGAAAGAGGTGAATTCGGAATCCCGGAGAATTTGAACGAACTATTCTTAAAGTGCGATGCAAAGTGATTATTCTATATTTAAAGCAATAAACTAGTTGTACGAAATTTGAAATAATATTAAACAGTTTCACTGACACGTTCTATCTAATCGCTGTCCCTCAGATTTTCTTGATCTTTCTTTCCTACTCACTTGAGGAACTCGATACTCTATGTAACATTATTAATAAGAAAATTTAAGAAATACTCACTGCTTCATCTATCTCATGCGTTTCCGACCTTTCTATTTCTCTTACACAATCTTGTGGAAAATATTTCTGCCTTAATCCACCATAATCTCCTTTCCACCATCCAGGACAATCAGTATTTTTGTTTACGTTGGTGATGATAGCATGCTTACAGAAACTCAAAAAGTCGTTTTGCCTAGCTCTGTAGTCATATATGGCTATGCAAGTAACGTTAGAATTAATACTGCTGGGGTCCATGTATGATGGTGTCGTATATGATGATACATCGTCTTGTTCCTAAAACAGATAAAATTTATAAACATTTTTTGGATAAAATATTGAAGGTATTAAAATTGGATTTCATTTTTAAACTCTGTCACTAACTTAAAACTAATTTCACAAAAAATTAAGATACAGTCTATATTCATTCATAATATGCTTCAGAGTACAGTTTTATATTATATCGATGTCTAAAATATACAAAAAAATAACAGGGGCGTTGGAAAATAAATTCGAACAAGAAATCTTTAAAAAACAAACACTTGCAAAAAGATTTTTCCACTTTATCGATCCTTGTATATCATGTTGGCTACCATATTCTCATGATTTTATTGACAACAGCTCTAAATAGTGATGTAGTCGATTTTCCTTATCACGTTTTTAAGCGATGATCTTCTTCTGCTAGGACCACATTGACGTCTGACGAGATGCAAAATTTCATATTTTTCAGGGTGAGTCATAATGAAACCGAAGTATTACAGTTTGCGTCTTTTTATTACATTGACCAGTTGCGTTGTTTGATTCAGCCGTCTAAGAACCTCCTCATTTCTCTCTATCGACCAGCTTATTTACTGGATCGTTTCCACAACAAATGCAAATCCATCAAAATTTCGCCCCAAGTCAGCCAAACCAGTAAATGCAGTTACCTCAACCTCAATACCAGTATTCAGTTCAAAGCAATATCACCCACCAAGCACATCTAAATCAAATGATGAAGGATGGCGAACAGTCCAAAATAAAAAACGTGCGAGAAATAGTCCGGAACAACATTTCAAACTTAAACAAACCAAAATAGATAACTACTGACTGAAAACATCAACAGTAAATAAATTTAATGTATTAATTAATGAAGAAGCAGAGATTGAATAGGCAAAAAACAGGAAGAAAAACCCCCACCGATATTTATTGCTGGTGTTAAAAATATCCAACCATTAAACACTATAGCCAAAGACACACATTTAATCAGAGAATGAAGAACAAGTCAACGTACAGGCCCAAACAATTAAAATATATGACAGTATAGTAAAAGCACTCGATGAGAAAAAACCGAATATCCTACACATACCAAGAAATAAGACAAACCCTTTAAAATAGTGAGTCGTCATATTCAACCCACGGTGGATATAGAAGAAACTAAAAAAATAAATAGGGAGCCAAGGACATACTGTTCTACAAATAACGAAATATATAACAAAGAATTGGAAAAACCCTATTACTGTTTTTTGTGAGCTTGTGAAAATAATAAAGATATTTATGAGATAAAATATTTACTCAACGCAAAAATTGATATCGAAGCTTTAACACTAAAAAGAGAATTAGTACAATGTACTAGATACCAACGATATGGTCACACAAAAAAATGGCTGCTATCATCAATACAGGTGTGTCAAATGTGCCTTAAATCATCCAACAACTGACTGCCCTAAAAAAATTCGATCTGATCTAGTATAATGTGTACTTTGCGGTAATAACTCAGCGAATTACAGAGCTAATCTAATATTACCACAGCCTGTTGGTTTTAATATAGATTTCTCACTATGTTAATATCATTTCGGTTGAGTCCTTTTCGCTTTAGACATTCCATGAGAATGTTATGTTTAACTTTGTCGAAAGTTTTCTCATAGTCTATAAATGTGACGAAAATATCTTTTTGTTGGTGTCGACATTTTTGAGATGCAAAACTACTGAAAATTTCTACTGCTCCGAAAACATTACGAAAGCCAAACTGTCTATTACTCATATCCGCTTCACATTTTCTGAATATTCTTGCATGTATAAGATTTAAAAATATTTTCAATAGTTGTTGTGACATTAAGCGGATTAATCTGTAGTCTATATATACAGGGTGAGTTTTTAGTGCGACATCGGTCGATAATTCCATTGTGGTACAATATATCAAAAAAACTTATTTAGAAAAAATGTAGGCAATGATATTTTCCATACTTGGAAAACATGTGGAATTCTACAGGGTAATTAAAAACTACGTGGTATAGCAATTTAAATCATTGACAAACATTTGTATACAGAGTGAACTACAAAACGAAATTACGATTTTCTCAATTTTTTTAAATGGATCACCCTGTATTTTATTTTTTAGAAATATTGTATTTATTATATTCTTTCATTTTTATATAACATTTTATATAGTCAAATACGTTAAAGCGCATCAACTAAATACTCAGTTTCAAAATGGAATTCCTGGAAAAGACTATTTTGATTTAGTTTTAAAAACTATTAAGAATCTGGGTATTGAAAACAAACCACATTTAATTTGGAATTTGGAAGAAACAAGTTTTTGTTACAATCCGTCAAAAACCAAAGTCGTAGGAAAAAAAGGTGCCAAGGCGATAAGGACGACAAGCACTTCAGGCAGAGAAAATACATCAGTGCTTTTGCTACATGCAATGCGAAAGGTGAAAAAGCCCCTCCTATGATTATATTTAAAGGAAAGCAAATATGGACACATATGATGCCTCCAGAGGGAAAAGCATTTCCCGAAACTACATATGCTGCCTCACCCAATGGATGGATGCAAATGCGACATCCGACATCTTTGAAAACTATTTTAAAAACAGTTTTTTAAAAGACATACGTTCTGAACGGCCGGTACTTTTGTTTTTTGATACGCATGTGAGTCATGTTAGTATAAACCTTATCCAAATGGCAATTGATACTCAAGTGAAGATTATAAAACTACAGCCGCATAGCAGCCACATTCTCCAGCCACTTGATTTGACCGTAATGAAAGCAGTTAAAGATGGGATCCTTTACTGGTATCATGGCAAAGATTGCATATTGGTCAAAAACTACCAAAAGCCGAATTTTCTGTACTCATGGAAAAAATATGGACTAGTCTTCCAGGCAAAATTATTTCAAATGGTTTCAGAAAAGCAGGAATATATCCCTCTAACGATAAGCAGTCCCCGAGGAAACATTTGATTCAGATGCGTTTCAGAGATGGAAAGCTCAGTTAAAAGTCTCAAACCCTCCAGTTAAGTCAAACGAGACTGTTTCTACCTCTACATTAAGCGCTGCCTCTGTTGGAGCCCCAAATGAACTTGGAGGTAATTTTTTAATTGTTTTTTTTTATAAGCTGACTGTTTTTTTTATGAAATATGTAACTTCAATCTGCTACTTTTAGACGATATAATAAAGGAAATACCCGAAATTAAAGTGAATATTAAAGGCTCATCAACAAGTACCACATCTTCTATGAATAATGTAGCAGGTAGTTTCTTTTTTAAATTATTGTACCCAGTATAAAAAGTAACCATTTTTATTTTAGCAATTTTTCAGGTAGCGGAAAAATCAACCGAATGCAAGAACATTTTAACTGAAACGTCTCTGTTTCATTCGAATACCTTATGTTAGCGTGCATAAAAAATGGAAATGGTGAAAACAAGAAAAAGAGTAAAATATGCAATGGTGCGGAACTTATTACTGCGGAAGCTGTGCTTAAACGAATCAGAAAACAAGAAGAAGCAAAACAAAATAAGATATGTTCGGCGACTTCTATAAGGTTACAAAAGAAATATAAAAATCCAAAAAATCAGACGCGTAAAAAAATGAAAACAAAGAAAAAATAACAAGCGAAAATGAAACGTCCGAAGATGAGCAACCAAACATTTCTAGCTCCCAGTCTGAGAACGAAGACTTTACAACAATGATTGAAATTGAGCAAAAGAAATATGAAGAAAGAATAGATATTCCTCATGAATCAAAAATAAGCGACTGGGTTGTCGTGAGGTTTTGTACAAAGAAAACAATTAAGTTTTTTTTGTCGGGCAAATCACTGAGATTAACGATGAACATGTTGTGAAGTTTGTAAGAAAAGTGTCTGAAACTAAATATTTTACATTGTTTCAATATCCGCAAGTTGAAGATAAAAGTGAAATTTCGCGAGAGGATATTATTTCTGTCTTACAACCGCCCATCATAGGTCGGAGGGGAGAAATTCAATTCTAAGTAACATTTTCTAGTTACCAAGGTTGAGTAAAGTATTTTTCACTTGATTTGATGATGATGAAAAAAAAATGATTTCGTTTTGTATTAAAAAAACATTTAAAACGCTGTAAATAAAAAGAAATGAATTTTAAAACATTTTAAAAACTATTTTGTTACTAAAGATATAAATATTCCGCTCTTGCCCCAAAGTAAACTAATATAATCGCGTACACGTACTTACATCAGTTTACGCAATTGCCCCATTTAATGGGGCAAGAGCGTACCACTGCTCATTTTTTCAAAATTTCTTGAGAAAATTTTAAATGTATCAATTTTTTGAGATTTTCCTTTTAGAACTGCGAACAAGCTAATTATATCGTCAAAGGAAGCATAACTTATTCCTACGTAACATAAATAATACGACTTTGAGAAAGTTAAATTTTACTCCGCACTTACCCTACCTGACCCTATTGAGTATTGAGTGATAATATAACAAAATTGTTTTCATTCAATAAGTAACTTACAAAAAATATAAACCATAAGAATATGCAATGAATGCGACAATTAATGTGATATTAAGGAAATAAGTCTAAATTAAATTTTCAAAATGTCCACCTTCAACGTCTATACAAGTTTGTAACCGATATTGAAATGACCGAGCTACATTTCTTAAGATTTGTAAGTCAATTTTATTAAAAGCTTCTCTTATTCTATTTTTCATATCATCTGGCGTTGTTGGAGGCTTCTGGTACCTATATAAGGTCTTTTATATAGCCACATGAAAAAATCAATTTTGGAGAATTCCGGTGATCGCGATGGCCAAACAGTTGGTTCTCCTCTGCCTATCCACCTCTCAGGAAAGTTAGTATTTAGATGATTGTGAATAGGAACAGTGTGGTGAACTGGAGCACCTTCGTGTAAAAACCACATTTGTTGTCGAATATTAAGCGGTACATTTTGCAGTAGTATTGACAAATGATTATTTAGAAAATCCAGATATATGGCACCACTCACACGACCGTCAAAAAAATGTGGCCCAATCACATAATCGCTAAAAATACCACCCCGAACATTTATAGACCACCTAGTTTGACTATGAGTGTTAATAAAATAGGGATTGCTTGATGCATAGTAATGAAAATTATGCCGACTCACCGTTTCAATTTTGTGAAATGTAGTCTCATCTCCAAAAAGCACACAATTGAAAAAAAATCGGTCTCTGCACTTGCTGCTGAGACCATTGACAAAAAGCTAATCTGCGTTGATAATCATTGACTGTCAATTCTTTATGTAACTGTATGCGGTAAGAATGCAGTTTATGTTTACGAAGGATTTTTGCCGCCGAAGTTTGACTAATGTCATGTTGACGTGAAATTTCACGAGTGTTGATGTGGGGAACTTCAGTAGTAGCTATCAGTACATCATATTCCTTTTCTTCACTTAAAACAGTTTTGGTTCTCTCATTTTTTTCATATACAAATGACCCAGTGCGAACAAAACGATCCATTAATTTTTTAAAAGCTTTTGAGTTTGGCTTCCTCCGTTCAGAATATCGTTCGTGATATATTCTGGATGCAAGTAAGCAATTTCTCGAACTTTCTCCTAATACTTAGATCATATCTGTTAACTCTTCTATAGAAAAATTCATTTTTAACAATAAACACAAGCCACACTGACCGATTTAAAAGGTAATAATATAAAAACTGTAATTTTCAAAGCCTACCGTTTACGGTTTAATAATATGAAAACTGTCATTTTTTCAAAGCCTCCTATTTTACCTTTGTAACTGATACAAATGGCCTTTTGCTTATTAATAACTGCTCGTCACAATCGGCAGTTAGGAATGTTTTATTAAAAATCTCTGGCTTAGAATACTGTTAATATAACAATCTAAAAATTGTTACATCAATTGTATATTGTTTTACATTCTGTTTTGTTTGAGTTAATTATTGAATAAAAATAATCTTGTTATATTATTATACTAAACATATTATCTTGTAGGAATTTTAAGAATCTTGTATTTCATTAAACAAATATGATATTTTCATATCACATTTATTGATACATTCATTGCATATTCTTATGGTTTATTTTTAGTTTAAAACTAAAAATATCTCGGAAAGTAATGAGTTTAGGTACAGGGAATGCTATATAAAAATGAAAGAGTATCATAAATACAACATTTCTAAAAAATAAAATATAGGGTGATCCATTTAAAAAAAATGAGAAAATCCTAATTTGGTTTTGTAGTTCACCCTGTATACGAAATTTATGTCAATGATTTTAATTAAACTTAATTTAAAAACTACAATATATTACTATTGTATTTACTTTATTATATAAAATAAATAATTGGTTGCTTTTAAATATGGTGTTGATTTCACCGGGATTTCGAAATAAAAATGGTCATAACTTATTAAATACTCTGTATAGTAATGCAAAACCCAATATTATAAGAACAAGAATTATGAGAAGAATACAAATTTGAAAAAATATATAGGGTGTATAGTTATTAATCAACCTGTAGAATTCCACATATTTTCCAAGTATGGAGAATATCATTGCCTACATTTTTTCTAAATAAGCTTTTTTGGAAATTCTATACCATAATGTATATATATATATATATATATATATATAGAAGGCAACCGTATATGGCTATATACGGTTGCCTTCCATCGATATACCATTTTTGGTTTTCTGTTTTGCGAGACATGCCATTACTTTTTACTTTATATATATATATATATATATATATATATATATATATATATATATATATATATATATATATATATATATATATATATATATATATATATATATATATATATATATATATAGTTTTTGTTAGCGGAACTGTTCTGTAGGTATCTCACCAGATTTGTATACGTTGTTAAGAGGATAGTTATTGCGCTTAAATTGTCTTCATCTATAATTTTAATCAGCTCGATATGAACTTTATCTGGTCAGGGACTCTGTCAGATTTTGAGTTGTTTAGCATGTTTTACTTAAGATTTTAATATTAATGGAGCTTCCTCGCTATCAATTTGTGATGGTTCCGTTCTTGTGTTCATGAAAAGATCTTCAATATATTTAGTCCATACTTGTTTTATTCCAATTGAGTTATTAATAGGTTTATTGTTTTTGTCAATCAACCGGTTAAGTGTATTTGTTCGTGATTTTCCAGATAATTCTCTGGCTTTTTTATGCTCTTTTATGAATTATAATGATCACGTTTTTGGTGCAATTCGTCTATTTCAATGCATGTTTCCATCATCCACTTTTCCTTAGCCTCTTTTATTTTGTTCCTTATTAATTTATGTTTTTCTCTGGATTCATCTGGGTTTTTGCTTCTATATTTTCTTCTTTGTTCTATAATTTCCACTATTTCTTGAGGCATCCAAGGTTTTCGACTTTCTTCTTTCTTTGGTAGAGTTTCGTTCTGTGTCTTTATAATAGAATCTTTGATTTTGCGCCACATAATATTCACATTCTTAGTGTTTTTTATTTCTAATGTTAATCATTTCATTTCTTGATTTATACAAGTTGAACCCTCAGCACGTATTTCGTTTATGTTGAGTGCCTGAGTATTCACCTCAGAACTTTTGGATTTTATTATCTTTTTACCCTCAGTTTCACTTCTGCGACAAGGTTATAATCTGATGGGACATCTGCTACAGGGTAAGTCTTAACGCTTATAATGGAATTTTTAATTCTTGGATTGGTTAGTATAAAGTCGATCTCATTTCTAATGCAATTTTATTTATTATCCTGCGGTGACCTCTAGGTATACAGTCTACGGGGTGGTAATCGAAACCATGTGTCCATAATCGCCAGGTTTTCTTCTTGACAAAATTGAGCCAATCTGTTGCCTCTAGCATTTCTTGTTCCTAAACCATAATCACCTATTATATTATCCACTCGGCCTGTTCCTATCTTTGCATTTAACTTGCCCATTATTATTGTACTTTCTCCTTCCTGGTGTATTGTAAAAGTTGTTTGAGTTGTTCATAAAAATGTCCTATTTCAGCTTCTGATTTATCTGCAGTTTGAGCATACACTGGCACTATATTAATGTTCACTGACTTTCCCTGTATTTGTAATTATAGCATTATACCCGAAAAGAGAACAGAGTTTACAACGGCTATTTGGATTCTTCTGGAGATAATTATCCTAACTCCGTATATATGATATCGGGTGTAATTTCCAGAGTAAATACATCGTTTTATTAAACAATGTTTTACCGGAACCAGACCAGCGCGCATTTTGCTTATGCCTAATATTTCTAGGTTCAATCTGTTCACTTCCTGAATAGAGTTGTGCGTATTTCCTTGTTCAAACAAGCTCCTCACATTCCATGTCCCAAAATTTAAAAAGGATTTGTTCTCTATATAGTTGATTGTCACATCCGTGTGGCTCCTTGCGGAAATTCTTAGCACCCCTCGACCATTAAAGGTCCGCCGTCACTTTTCACAACTAAACTTAAATATACCTTATTAACATAAATTTCATTCTCTTTAATTTTAACTAATACAATAACATAATTCATAAATAAAATTTATTACACACAATACCCATATTGGGCTATTAGAGTGATTACCAAAAATCCACTTTCGACTGTCTTGACAACCCGTCAATTTTTAATAAACTTTGCTTTCTTCCTGATCTAATCAGTTGGTTGGTTTTAACCGTTGGGCAAAGTTGTCCTCCTTTCTACAGGGAAATTGTATGTCCCCTTAAAGTGATATCCTATAACATCGATCTTGTTTCATTACTATTTTACAATATAATGATTTTCATGTAATCGTAAGGTTTTTACACCTATATTGATAGCTAGTTTCAACTACTTTTAAAATGTAACTTTTTTCCACATGTTTAGTAATTTAACAATTAAAATTGTACCTTATGTTTGTGCCATTTTGACGTGGAAATACTTGTAAGTTTCACTGATGATGGTCCGACTGGACCGAAACGTTTCGAAAATATTTGTAATCCTTTTGGATAAATTCTAAATATTTTAATAATAAAATATACCATCATACATCAGAGAAGTCTTTACTTCTTCGTAAGTTTTTTTTTATAAAAAAAATTCTCACGAATTTTACCTTTTTAATTTATCTCCTAATTTTTACCGTTTGCTAGGATGCAAGATTTTGTCACAAATTAATGATTTTAAAGTTTTAAAATTAAAGAATTACTTGGCCTATATTTTTTGCTTCGCAAGATCCCAAGAAACGAACATTTTAAATCTAGTAAAATAATAATACCCCCAAGAATTGCTCACAAAGTTAGAGTCCCAGTTAACAGAAGATCTGTTACAGGAATACCAAACTATATAAAAATTGGAAATGCAGAAATTCCTTCGTTTTATTATGATGAGTAACCTAGGAGAAACCCCACCGGAAATAAAATTTACATAACTGTTTAACGTAGACTATTCAAGAAGAAAACTTAAATAATATTCAGTCATATTACATTGAGGAGATGGACATAGACATATACGAAGAAGAAATAGATTACTTACAAAAAGAAAACCTCAAGAAACTTATTAATTATTAAAGATACATTATTTTTACCAAGAAAAGGTATACTTGTTGGTAACCTCAAAATTTAACCGTTTTCGAGATAATCGCATTTTATAAGTCAGCTGCATAATAATTCTTAGTTGTGATATTTGTACGGTAAATACCTGTAGATAAGCATAATTCATAGTTCATTCTTCATACAACAACTCAAAGATGATAATGTAACATTACAAAATTTTTGTTATGGCTGCTAAATGTCTTATTGGAAAAAATATTCTTCATCTTCTTCTTTAGGTGCCGTGTCCGTATTCAGACGTTGGCCGTCGTCATGTTTACAATTTCCCTTTTCTATCGCTTCTTAAGTTTCTATACCTACTGGTGTTGTATTACTTTTTCCCTTATGTAAAATGCTGAAAACCCAAAATATGTGGTTTATGTAAGATGGTACACCACCACATGTTAGAGAGAAGGCAGTGAGAACATACTTAAATATAACTTTTCTGAACGTTGGATTGGTCGTGGCAGTCATATTCCTTGGCAATGTGGTGAGATATTGATATAATTATTTAATTTATAAAAAATCCCAAAAGAATACTTATTATTCATTACGTTACTTGTTTAGCCATTATTATTAGGACAATTAGAAACTAAAGCCCAGGTATTGAATAACACATATGTGTCTTGTTTCATAATACTTTTGCTACAAATAAAGACTCAGCATTTTTACAAAACATCGTTGGCCTAATAACCGATATTGTTATAAATATAGTATACACACAGGCAATTTAGTTCAGCATAATATTAGTTCGTTAGTTAATCACAATACTCCATTTGTTCGAGATGTAATTATAGTTAATCGTAATCTGTAACGTAATCATATAAATAAGTAACGTCATCGATAGGTTATTAGGTGTGTATACAAGTAACCAATGAATGATATACATCACAGTTTAATACATTATTTAACCTCTGCGACAAATAAGATGTAGTTCCATAATATACCATAAGATTTGGATATGTATCCAAAAGAATATATTCATCCATTATACATTATAGCCACCACGTAGCCCAAAATTTAATCCGTTTGATTTTGGTGTATGGGCCGTATTAAAAGAACGTGTCTATAAGAATCCCATAAACATTCGCAATTAACTATGGGAAGAAATAAATACTGCAGCAGTTTCTTTAAAACCAATGATGCTATTTAATATGAGATGATCTTTTATGGAATATATTGACAATGAATTAAAGAAAATGGTGGACATATCGAACACTTACTTTGACAAAAAGTTATGTTATTTAGTTTAACTATTTCTTAATTTGGTTTGTAAACAAAATGTTTTAAATATGACTTTAATTTAACATAAAACGTAAAATGTTTGATGTAAAATCCTATTATTCTGTTTTTTGTCAAATCCTATTTTTAATTATCCTGCTGATATAATTATTTTACTTAATATTTCGTTAACTATTAACTTTAGTTAAAGGTATTTTATACCAAAATTTAGATTTATTAATGTTTTTGTCTATTTTTTTGCTGCTATATGCTGCTGTCATCTCGTCGATTTCGAGATGGGGCCAAAGTTTCTGATGATGTGGCCAAAGTTTCTGGTGACATCGCATCATTAGAGAACAAAGTTTCCGGCGACATCGCTTCTGTAGAAGACAAAGTTTCTAACGAGATTTCTTCTCTGGAAAGCAAAGTTTCTGCTAACATCTCTTTGGAAATCTCTAAAGTCACTTTTGAGATGTCTGCCCTCGACGATAGAATATCTTCGTTAAAAAACCAAGTTGCTGCTGATAAGTTGGCCTTCGAAGAAAAGATAAAAGAGGGGAAGCTGAAACGATTGTTCAGGAAATGAAGAAAGACGGGGTGATAGAACCTTCTACGAGCCCATGAGTCTCTCCGGTGGTCCTGGTTAAAAAGAAAGACGGAACGACGAGGTTCTGTCATTCTGTGTAGATTACCGTTTGCTGAACAACGTTACCAAGAAAGATAGTTATCCTCTGCCTCGGATCGACGACACATTGGACATATTGGTTGGAAGTAAATTGTTTTCTACTTTGGATTTGAAGTCTGAATACTGGCAGGTAGAAATATACCCAGTAGATAAAGAGAAGACAGCCTTCACCACAGACTCTGGATTGTGGCAATTCAACGTTATGCCATTTGGACTCTGTAATGCTCCTGCGACATTTGAGAGGCTTATGGAAAATGTGTTGAGGGGGTTATCTTGAAAAACATGCCTGGTTTATCTAGATGACATAATCGTCTTGGGGGAGACATTTGAAGACCATCTGAAAAATTTAGAAAACGTTTCTAATCGACTTAAAGCTGCTCAATTGATGTTAAACCCCAAGAAGTGCCAGCTATTTCAAGGCAAAGTCAATTATCTGGGTCATATAGTCAGTAAAAAAGGAGAGAGAAGAAGAAGGAGATAAGGGAAAAATCGATTCCATTAAGGAATGACCAGAACCGACAAACATCAAGTGAGAAGTTTTCTTGGACTATGTACTTACTACCGGAGGTTTATTAAAAAATTTGCAGATATCGCTAAGCCATTAACGCGACTTACAGAGGAAGCAAGATATTTTATGGATATTTTAGTAAAGCTCTTTCAAAACCTGAGCGGAATCATTGCGTCACGAGAAGAGAACTTCTAGCAGTAGTGAAATCAGTAGAGCACTTTTATCAATACCTCTATGGAAGGAAGTTTTTAATCCGAACCGACCATGCCGCCCTTAAGTGGTTAATACAGTTTAAGAATCCAGAGGGTCAGATAGCCAGATGGATCGAACGACTCCAAGAATAAGATTTCAAGATTAAGCACCGGGCCGGAGTTACCCACAGAAACGCTGATTCTCTTTCCAGAAGGCCATGCCCAGCAGAGTGTTCCCACTGCAACAAAATAGAATCTAAGGAAGCAGCAGTGCTAAGAACAATGATGGTCAACGACGACTGGGCGCCTAGTCATTACAAACAATAAAAATTACGAGTGAACTTGAACAAAACTGTCTAATATCGGCTATTTTGCGCTAAAACATCGATAACAGTTTGCATACGGTTTGTAAAGAAAAGAAACAAATTTTGAATAAAAACTTGAGGAATACGTTTATATGCTCCACAAAACATGTTTTGAAGTTTTGCAAGACTTTCTGGCTGGCCTGGTTGACTTCTAACCCTACGATGAAGTTCATTCTAAAGATGTTCGATGATATTCAGATCAGGGCTGCAGACTAGCCATTTCAGAGTATTAATTCCTACTTCCCCCAAGTAATTTGTCACGATTCTTGCAGTATGCATTATTATGCATAAAGACGAATTTGTCCCCAATAAAAGGATAAAATAGAACTACTGCTTCTGTCAAAACATCCTCTATATACCGGTGAGCATTCAGGGGGCCATTGATGAAAATAAGTTCAGTTCGAGCTTCAAATGAGATTCCGGCCCAAACCATGACACCACCACCGCCAAACTTTCTTCTCTGGGACATACAAGCTTGGGTATATTTTTCATTTCTATGTCACCAAACACTCTCTCGGCCATGGCCAGACTTCAAACAGAACCGCGATTAACAGTAAAGAGAATTCGGCTCAAATCCTGTATATCCCAGTGTTGATGTTGTCGAGCAAAAATTAATCGATTCCTACAGTGTCTTGAGTTGTAATTCGGGAACAATAGCAAGCCTTACTTAATAATTCGAACAACATCTACTGTAAATAACACCATATCTTAATTATTATTAACTTAGTGAAAATCCACGGTTGAAAAAAAAAACTGTTTAATTAAATGTTTTCAACTTGGAAGATAAACAGCGACTAATGGAAATCCACGTTTGAAGAGCTAGATTTTTGTTTAATTAAATGTTTTCAACTTAGAAGAATCACTGCAACTACAGAAAACAACAACATAAATGTCAAAACTGTCAAAAACAAGCATACATGACAGCAATAAATATTTAAGTTGAGACGCAATATGAAACAGTGCAAAAAACTTGTAATAAATTTTTATTTTCGAAAATTTATAGGGTGGCCACTTTTTTTGCCGCTCAGTGTATCTTTTAAAAATTGTTATTCAATTCAATATTATTTTAAATGGTGAATGCATTGATTATTTTGGATATCACATAGAATGTATGAAAAAAATAAGTGTTCTGAAATTAAACTATAAACAAGAATATGAGGATTTTACTTATACATAATTATAAGTAATATTGTCTTTAATATGGAAAGATTCATGAAATTGTTTTATATCGACTCACATAACTGACACTCATATTAAAAAATTAGCTTTAATTTGATATAAAAACATGCCAATGCGTTATGAGTAACGTATTTAATTTAAAAAATAAATGAACGAAATATTGTTTAAAAATTAATTACCATTAATTGAATTAAAACTATTTGTGGCCACTTTTTGACTCACAACCTGTTATCAATCAATCACAACCTATCTTATTCTTACATGTATGTAAAAATGTGAGTTTGATGAACTACGTAGTGATCGTTTAGTGGAATCTCGTACTATTAGTAAGAACAAAAAGACGATACATATGCCGTTCAAACTGTCATATAAACGTCACATCAAAAGGCGGATATTTTGAAGCTCTTACAAAAAAATATCTATTTTAAAGGTTTTTTCTTCACTTTTACGGTAACACTTGTAGTGGTAAAGACACATTAAACTAGTGGTCTGTAAGAAAGTGTATATTTCGTGAGTAGGAAGTGAAATCCCTAAAAAATCGACATGGTAGAAATTCCACCGAAGCCTTCAATAGAGGGTTGTCTATAGAATTGGGGGAAGATAGGATGATGGAATTCGAAGAATAAAAAAAATAGCAACATTAGGGTAAATGATAAGGTAACAAACGAAAAAAGCCAAACAACTAGCACTAACGAGATAGGTAACCAATTTGATTTTAATAACGATGCAACTTTGACCCAATTTAATAAAATAGATAGATTGGATAATCCAAATTTAAATAAAGTTATAAATTTAAGATTAAATAATAGATATAAATTTGGAGATAATGCACCATATATAGTACATATAGAAAATAAAAAGGGTAATATCTGCAAATTACACAGGATAGGCACGGCCCGACTAATATTACGTTCAGTACCTGAAATTAAAAATAATATCACACAAATTAGGGTAGTTGGTAGGAATAAAATTATGGTAGAACTGAATAATTTTGCTAGTGCTAATAACTTAATTGAATATAAAAAATTTAAAAAGCAAATAGTACGAGGCATAATTTCAACGTTTTTTACTCAAAAGAAAGGAGATAAAATCTGTAGATAAAGAGATAAAAGAGGATGATTTGTTATCATTAATTCAAACTAGGTTTGGAATGAGGTTTGAAGTCTTACATGTAAAAAAAATAATGCGTAAAGTGGTACAAGAAAATTGATCTACTATCTACGTAAAAACAAGAACTGTAATAAACTTTTAAAGGTCAGTCTATACCTACAAACGTAGTAATAGAAAAAATGATATACGAGGTTGAAAATTACACACCCAGAATGTTACAATGTTTAAAGTGCTTGAGATTTGGGCATATACGTGATTAATGTAGGGGAAAAGATAATGTGAAAGATGCGGTGAAGAACATAATAAATCAAATTGTTCCAATCCGAACAATTTATTTTGTGTATTGTGCAAAGGAAAGATAGCCCTACTTACAAGGGAACAAATTTTACGGAAAGAGAAAACAGGAGTATATTAAAAAGATTATGAACACTGAAAATATAACATATTACGAAGCTAATAATATGGAAAATATTAGTAAAACAGTAAGTAAAGAACAAGAAAGTACTTCCAATAAATATACAATCTATAAACGAAAACGATCAAGTAGTATTGATTCTAGTTACGTAGACAAAGAAATAATGGAAGCGTACAGAAAAATCTTGCAAACACCAAAAGTAAAAAGTCAGCCTTGTTATAATTTTAACAACCCTATTTATCATAATAAAACACATATACAAATATATATAACACATAATCAAAGTAATATAGGAGAAAGTATAGTAAACTTTATTTCAACAACTTTAAATCAGATTAATCACAATTTAAATGAAAAAACGTTGGAATTACTGAAAAACAATATTTCACAATTATTATTAAATCGTGATGGCTAACATTATCATTTCTTCAATGGAATGCGCGGTCAATTAATACAAATAAGGGTTATTTAGAAAAAATTTTGTATGACAATAAAATAGATATAGGACTAATATCAGAAACATGGTTAAAGAAAAGTAACTTTATTAACTGTACAGGTTATAATACCTTTAGGAATGATAGGGATGATGGATATGGTGGTGTGAACATACTTTTGAAAAAAAAAAAAATTAATTTTTATAATAGTCCTACTTTTCATCCAATCAATGACGTAATGTGTAATAGCATAGCAATTAAAATTAAAACCGGTAAAAAGATTAACATTTATTCTATTTATGTAAAACCAAATCTCAAAATTACGGTAAATGAATGGAAAAAGTTTTTTAATATTATGGACAAGCCTTTTATAATTGGTGGTGATTTTAATAGCCACAATTATGTTTGGGGTTGTAGTACCGTAGACACTATAGGAAAAAATCTGTTAGAAGATATTGAGGACTGTAATCTCGTACTTTTAAATAACGGCAAAGAAACTTTGCTGCGTAGACCTAGTAGCATTAATAAATCGGCAATAGACCTTACAATATGCTCAGTAAATATTAGTCATTGTTTCGATTGGGATGTTGTGGACAATACTTTAGGATCAAATAATTTTGCTATTGTTATAAAGTCAAATATTAATGTTAATAAAGCTATATGTGTAAATACAAAATTCCAATGGAATATAAATAAAGCGGACTGGTGTATTTTCTCTTCTATCACTGATAATTTCATGGAACTCGATAATAATTTAAGTTACCAACAATGTTTAAATAAATTAAACGAATATTGTAAAATATGTATACCGGAGAAAAGAACAGGGTCTAATCGACGATTTAGGAATGACAATTGTAAAAAGGTTATTCAAGAACAACAACTTGCTTTACGCAAGTTTATGTTACAGTCCAATATACAAAATTATATGAATTATAATAAATGTGTAGCAAAAACCAAAAAAGTTATATTAAAGAGTTAGCGTAATGCATGGAGAAATTTTTGTGAAACTTTAAACAAAAATCATCATCATCATTGGTGCTACAGCCCTATAAAAGAGCCTCGACCTTCCTAAGTCTATTACGCCAGTCATTTCTATCCATTGCCAACTGTTGCCAGTTTGCTGCGCCTATTTGTCTACCATCCTCATCTACACCATCCCTCCATCTGAGTTTTCGTCTACCCCTATTTCTACTTCCCACAAAATACAACAATAAAAAATATGTGGAATCAAGTCAAACGTTTACCAAACATCTTTAAACCACAAATAAATCCAGTGACCGAAGGAGAATGAATAAAGAAAGAATTAAAAATTTTTAATCAAATATGGCAATCAGAAGATATTCCAGATAGTTGGAGAGAGTACCGGGTGATTCCCATACTTAAAGCAAATCGAAATTCTGATTCGGCAGAATCTTATAGAGGTATTTCATTAAGCTCCTGCATAACAAAAACACTGGAAAGAATGATAAAACTTAGGCTCGAAAGATGGTTAGAAAAAAATAATAAAATATCACAAACACAATTGGATTTCGAAACAGATATAAATTTAGCATTTACGTCAAATTCTTCAGTAACAGGTCTTTTATTAGATGTTGAATCAATACCACAACGTTAATTTAAGTATACTATATATCAAAATGACACAAATAGGTCTTCCCGGATGTTTCTGTCAAAAAATAATAAAACTATATGACTGTAAAAAAATTTATATATCGGTAAATGCTAACACAATTGGTCCAAGGCTAGCGATGGATGGTTTACCTCAAGGAGGAATATTAAGCCCGTTGTTATATTTAATTTATACTGCTGATATAGTAAAAAATTTAAACTCCACAAGAATTTTACAATTTGCAGATGATATAGTCATTTATCAAGAACACATTAAAATAGAAAATGTAGTCAAATCCATTGAAGAATGAGCCAAACATATTAAAACATGGAGTGAATTACATGGACTAAATATCTCTGATTCCAAAACTAAATTATGTATTTTTACAAGAAAACGAAAAGATATACCCAACTACATCTTAATAAACAATGTCTCCTATCCAGTGCAAAGTTATGTTAAATATTTGGGTATTACTCTTAATAGACAGCTTCTCTGGAAAGAACATATAGACAATATAGTTAAAAAAACAGAAAAGGGAATAAATCTTCTTCGATTCGTGTCACACTTACGATGGGGAGCAGATCCAAATCTTTCTTTGTTATTATTTAAAAATAATATAAGAGCTATAATCGAATATGGATCAATATTATACGGTAACGCATCACAGTGTCATTTAAACAAAATAGACAAAATCATTAATAAATGTCTTATATTGTGTACAGGAACCCTAAGGAGTACACCCATTAGTAACCTACAAGTCGAATGCTGTGAAATGCCAATATATATAAGACGAAAAAAACTTGGCATCAGACTTTTAGTTAGATTGTACGAGAAAAAGTCAAGTTTAATATCCAAAATACAACAGCTGTTCTTAGCAGACTTAACAGAAAAATATTGGATAAAAAAGAAAACTCTAAATATAGTAGATTTCTATTCAAAAACGACAATATATGATAAACAACTATATAAATATGACATAAACCCAAATTACAATATTGACTTTAATATTCTGGAACAAGTTCAGATATACTTCTTAAGATTACAACAATTTGCCTTTATCTTTAAGAAAATTAATGTTTATATCAGACAATTCACAATTGTTCAAATATTGTTATATGCTATATACAAATGCATCCAAAAGTATCGAAGGTGTGAGATGTACATACTGGGATAACAATAATAAAAACAGTAAAATGTTAAAACTCAATTTCATCATGAGTATATACACAGCATTCAAAGTTTATAATTTATAGTGACAGCAAAAGTTCTTTAAGTAAAATTTTGTGCCATAAATCCCAAATCAAAAGTAAAATAGATTGAATTATAAAATTAAAGAACTTCGGCAACAAGGCAAAACTGTTAAGTTGGCATGGATTAAAAGCCACTGTGGAATAAATGGAAATGAAATAGTAAATGAATTGGCAAAAACGCGGTGATAGAGATATAGAATCAGACATATTCAAAGAGCTTAAGAAAGAATGGAAAGAAAGGTATATTAATGAGGATAAATCTTGGTTTTCTAAAATAGAGTCGACAAAGGATATGACAAGAACTATATGCAGAATGAGATTTAACCACTGTCTTACACCATCATATATGTTCAAAATGAATCTATCTGATAGTCCACAATGTACTTGTGGTCAGATGGGTAACCAACAACATTAAATTTTGGACTGTTCTCTTATATCTAATAAGGTTAATAATGTTTTAAATTCGCTGTATTCTTTGACCGATGTCCACCATCCCAATAATTTAAATTATTTATTAACATTAGAAAACAATGAGTTATTATTTAGATTATTGTAAACATGTTTTAGATATTAAACTCAAATTGTAATTTAAATATAGAGTATTTCTATTTAATTTATTATAATATAAAAACAATATAAGAAATAAATAATAAAAAAAAATAAAAAAAAAAATAAAAAACAGAGAAAAAATGAGGAACTTGGACAGTCCATAGTAAAGTAGCTATTGAATTAAGTAGATAGCTGCAGAAGAGTTTGCGGTGGAACTCTGAGGACATCATCTCCTATTTTATATATAAATAACTAAAAAAGCACCTAATAAAAAAAATAGACAAAATTAACAAAAAAAAAAGACTATATATTAGATCAAAACTAGTAATATATTTAGGATAAGATTGTATACGAAACAATGACTAATGAAAAAATGAGTAAAAATTATAAGATTGACGAATGGATTTAGTGTCCGCAGTCATATAAACACAAACAACAACATATACCGCTGTTTTATTATATTCAATTTATTATATTATATACTTAGTTGTTATTTTCCTTGAAATAAACGTTCCGAACAAGTAAATTTTATTACAATTAAATTTTTAAAAACCGTCTTCGGCTGTGAGAATTACATACAATAATAAATTTTACACGTTCCCACCTAAATTCGTGAGGACTATGCAGGCTATCACTGCAAATACTTCAGCTTGGAACGATAGAGTATTAACTCAAATTGTAGAATTTATTAAATATACTTCCACCACAGTATATTGGTAAAGAAGCATTCTTTTAGTATTAAACTGTGCTTCTACCGTCACGGAAGGTTAGAATCCCTGATCCGGTTTTTACCCATTAGCGAATCATACTAGACCTTTGAATTATTTATTTTAGTATGCCAATGCTTTTTAATTTAACGATTATCAAAAACTAAGAAGTTACTTTCAAGATTCTGATTTTTTATGTTTAAATTTAAAAGTAATATTTATTTTATATAATTCTAGTGTCCCGTATTCCAAATAACAAAAACCATTTCGTAGACGCTAATAAACATTCCATGGTTGCATGGAAAAACGAAAGAACTGTTTAAATCCGTTACGAATAAGCGGTTTCCCATTATCAAACACATCATAATTTTGATGATTAGAGTATAAAAAATTCTAAAAGGTATTAAATTACGTTTTAGGGTTAGTGCCCAGAACGCTAAACCTGTTCAAAAACGTAGGATTAATTAGAAAAGCAGTATGGAATCCCGCTCAGAAGAGTACAGGTTACAGTACATAAAGTCATCAGTAGATAAAACTACTTTCCTCGCGTTAAAAACAGGAGCGGCTCTAAAACATTTGATAACACTTTTTTTAGTGAAAAATGTTAATATATATTTCAAGCTAATTGAGGCTGCTTTCGGATATGTTTTCGTTCCATCTTTTTTATGTTATGAGAGGAAATTTCGTAATTTTTCATTTTGATGATACTTGACTAAAGGTCCGTTATGGATACGCACTCTATTCGGTCAAATACTTTTACAAAAGAAACTATCATTTCTGACAAGTCAGTCAGACAAGGTCAGTTTCAGCGTACAAGCGAAGCAGGAACATCTACAGAAGATGCCAACCGCTAGTGTTGGCGAAACGTCGAGAACTAATCTCAAAAGACAACGGCCTAACAGCCCGAACAAACAGTTTAACAAGTTTATACAATTTGGTCAACTATATAAACTGTTGGTTTTTCATTACGTTTCGAAATTTCCAGTAACTCTGATTTGACGGCGTATTCCGGCGAAAATTGATATTATTTTTACCTAACCAATTTTTTATGCTCGGTACGTTCCACGACTGTTTTGGTTGTTTCTCCAAAATCTCTGAATAGTAAGGTGCATTATCTAAAACTATAACTCATGGTTCACTCAGACTAGGTAACAGTTTCCCTCAAGCCATTTAACAAACATATCTGCATTCATGTTTTCATGGTAATCAGCAGATTTTTATTTTGAAGAAAAAATCAAACCTGCGTTTTCTATAAAGCCTTCTTTCCCTCCTGCATAAAGAATGATATGTCTTTTGCCTTCGCTATCTGTGTATTTTATTGATTTTATGGCTGTCGTCTTGCTAAATTCTTTTAATTCCACCTGTTGCAAATATCCATGTCTCATCTAAGTATACGAATGTTGCATTTTCAGATCTAAGTCTAGTATACTCCTTCAAAAATTTAATTCTTTTGTGAACCACACTACTCTTTTCGCATAAAAGGAACCTATTATTTTCTTTTTTGAATTTAAATTCTAAATCTCTCAACACTTTTCAAAGGCCAGTCCTCTTAATTTCGGAAACTTGTCTTTCTCTTATTTTGGCCAGTAAAGTGTCTAAACTGACATGTTGATTATTTTCACGCATTCGATACAAAATATTGCGAATTTTAAAATTTTCTCCATCAGGTTAGTCAATGCTCCTAGAATGTTTACGAGTTGTTTTCTTGTCTGTGTGATACTCAGTCACAGTAAGATCTTGAGAATCTCTGACAGTGTTCATTACAGTTTTTAGCTTACTTTCACTTATCCCGAGTGACTCTAAAGGTCCACCATCGTCTCTTTCTATGGTAAATTATTTATACACATTTGCCATTAATTCATCAATATCCAACTTACGTCTAGCCATGTTGGTCACTTGAAACTAAACGTTTGAATTACAATATACTGAGTTTAGATCAATATGACCGAAACTTTCTAACTGTTGTGCTTGAGAGGTAACATATAATATAATATAATCGTTTACAAAGATCCTAAATAAATTCAGCAAATTAGCCTAATGATCATTAGGA
This sequence comes from Diabrotica undecimpunctata, assembly GCF_040954645.1. Classification (NCBI taxonomy): domain Eukaryota; kingdom Metazoa; phylum Arthropoda; class Insecta; order Coleoptera; family Chrysomelidae; genus Diabrotica; species Diabrotica undecimpunctata. Next base: position 83,014,807 of record NC_092811.1, on the reverse strand, counting down.
ATGCCGATTGTAATTTAATTATGTTTGATAAAAAGTTTAGAAATGGTTGGAAACCTTAAATAAACAAATTAAAATGTTTCCCACAATTATTTTTTTTAGTACAAGTATTTTCATTTAAAAATAAAAAGTTAAATATATTTACCAAAACCCTAACGTTAACCCGTAATCGCAGACGTCTCAAAAACGGTACACTCTAACAGACATATGGTCAATCTAACCACCACTATTTAAATTGACAAAATGTTCTAGTTTACTCCGAAGTATTTTTTAACAAAAATTAAAAATGATATTTTAGTACTTTGGATATCTACTTTGAATATAAATTATCGTTAGCACGGTAGTATTTGTTTCAGAAAAAAATTATTAAACAAGTAGGTGAAAGAAATTTACGTTAAATAACATTATGCAAGAATACTATTTATTAAAAAAAAATCTGTAACAAAATATGCAAAACTACGAACAACGGGTTAAGGACACATATATTTATTTCACACCTAAAATTTAGCAAAGTGTTAAACATTATTGAGAATACCATTGCAGTTTACCCTGCCTTCTACTACAACGAAAGGCTTTCTGCGAATTCCGTTAATCGTTTAGAGGTGTAAGTGGGTTGAATATACTGTAGGTAATAATTTTTTGTGTGAAGATGTTAACCATATGTTTTTCATATGGTAAAGATTAATAACAAACACGAAATGACCAACGAAACAGAAAAAAAAAACAAGATATCGCAATACCACAAAATCCACGAATATTAAAAAAAAACTGAGATTTTGAAGTGGAACATAGTATGCTACTTCCAAAATTATACACAACGTTCTACCGTTTGATGTTGGGTATGCTTCATCTAATTTACTTACCGTTGCACGTCATCCGCGTCACAGCTTGTGAGGTCACATGATACCAACACGAAATATTTAGGCGCTAGGTGTTTTCTTTTTTAAAATTACTTTGCCGAGTACACTGACATTAAAGCCACTAGACATATTTTATTATATACGCGTAGAAATAATATTTAAAGATTTCTATTAATGTTAACTTAAAGAAATACACAATAATATGTTTCATTTAATTTGTATAAATGCATTATAAAACGTTTTTATGAAGAATATTTGTTCGGAACACACTGTAACTGTAATCGAACGAAGGTGACATTTTGGCATAAATTGGTAACACTTATTTGACAGTTGCAGTGTTCACTAATGTTAGTAAGTAATGAACAAAGTGTTGTTTTTGTTTTAGTGTTCCATTTTACATCTTTATACAGCTCATACAAGTGGCTCAAATTGTTTTTAACAAGATTATTTTTTAACTCTTGTTTTGCTTCTATTTATTTACATTAAATATTAATTTGTTTTGTTGTATAATCCACTTTTGCAATAATTATGTGACCTATCTGATTTAAAATGGATTCAGGATTTTTTTATACTTTGGCAACTATGTCAACTTCGATCTCTGTCAATGATGATGATGTACAACGGTAAGTAAATTAGATGGACTGTACGTGAATATACACGCATATTTTATCAAAGTACGGCTTTTTAGGAAAGTATTACCCAATCGCGGTGGTCATCACGAAAAGCATGAAACCATCTTATGAAACTGGTTGGCTAGTAAGCTTATTCGTGATTTTTCTTTAATAGTAGCATTTTTTTTTCACCATGAATAAGGTTTTAATACACGTCTTACAACCATTCGAATTGCATCTAAACATCTTCGAACCAAAATACACAAAATTTAAATGTTGATTTTACTCAACCCAAATTGTTTTGGATAAATCTCTTCCTTTGTAAATCTCATAGGTTGCTATAAGCACTTAGTGATTTGAGTTATTTTAGAATTGCGTCTTAAAATCGTCGATTAAAATAAATAAAATCCAATCGTTTATTTAAATTGGAAAATGTTGCTAGTTGCATTAAAACTGGTCGTTTACATTTGCCAGACGCCTCTGCGCCAAATTTCTCTGACCATAGCCCGTGGGAGGATTTTACCGTTGAGAGAGCGGGAATGTGTGAGAAAGAATTTTTTGGACGATACTTTTAGTCTGCGAAAAGGCCGTTTGTTGGGCCTCCGAAATAATTCCATTGGAGACTATTTGCCGGACACCTCTGGCGGTAATGGTAAAAGGAGTATGCAATAAATAAAATAGTACGAGGTAGATCAAAGTATGTAGCAAGCCAGCAAAGAAAAACGAAACAAGAAATAAAGTTTATTTAAAACTGCTTTAAAGAAGTTAGCGCAGAATAGTTCACTTTTCGTTTTGGGTAAAAACGTCAGTCACTGTAAGTTTTTCCTTTTGTTGTATATCCTCCAACAGCAGATTCAATAACTATGCTTAATATTTTCGGATGGTGGTCATACAAAGAAGGAAAAATACCCTTAACTATTTTTACTTTCTTCTACCTGCACCTAGACTTGTGGATTTTTGAATGAACACAATGTTCCAACTAGCCGACAGAAGATTATAAACTTGGAGATCTCCTGCAGACAACAAAGACCGCATAGTCAGAAATCAAATAGACTATATATTAGTCAAAAATAGATACAAAAACTCAATTAAAACAGTAAAAGCATACCCCGGAGCAGATGTCAACTCAGACCACAACCCGCTGATAGCTAGACTGCACGTGAAACTCAAAAATATTGTAATACATAAAAATTAACCAACGTTTGATTATACAAAATTAAGAAAAAAAAATACATCAAAAGGTGATCCTACAAGTCAACTCAAATCTAACAGAAGTAGGAGAAGAAATTTTAACATCAGAAGATGTCAATGAAAAGTGGAGCAATATTCAGAATGCATTACTAAAGTCTGTAGAAGAAAATTTAAAGCCTGAAAAGACAAAGAAAAACAGAAGTGGATGACTTCAGAAATTCTATCTTTAATGGAAGAGGGGAGAAAAGTCAAAGGGAGAAATAAGATAAAATATCAAGAACTACAAAGTAAAATTAAAGTAGAGATAAAAAAGGCCAAGGAAAAGCGGTTAACAGTTCAATGCATAGAAATAGAATAGTATGACAGAAAATACGACAGCTTTAATATGAATAAAAAAATAAAAGAATTAACAAATACCAAAAAGTGAGCACATTATGGGATACTCAAAGATGATAATGGTAAACTCATTACAGACAACAAAGATAAAATAAGATTTTGGCAAGAATACATAATGAAACTATTCGACGATGATAGAATGATACAAGAAGAACCACAGGAACAAACAAGACCGAAAATAATAATGTGCGAATTAGAACAGGCAATTAGGCAATACTTTTGGATCTGTTCAACAAAGTATATACAACAGGAGTAATGCCCGAAGATTGGTTGCTGTCCACGTTTGTAACACTACCAAAGACAGTACATGCGACAGAATGCTCCCAGTACAGAACTATTTCCTTAATAAGCCACATACTTAAGATATTTCTCAAAATAATACATGGAAGACTATACAGAAAAATAAAAGAAGATATAGATGCCACCCAGTTTGAATTCAGAGGAGGACTAGGAACAAGAGAGTTCTGTTCGCTTTTAGCGTTCTCGCGCAAAGACGACTAGATATAAACCAGGATCTCTATGTCTGTTTTATAGATTATCAAAAGGGTTTTGATAAAGTACGACATCAGAAACTCGTAAAACTGTTAAAAAAAAAAAAAAAAGAATGTGGATAGTCCAGATATACGGGTTATTGTCAATCTGTACTGGAATCAAAAAGCAAAGATTAGAATCGAAAATGTCTATACAGAAACTATAGAAATCAAAAGAGATGTTGGACAGGGTTGCGTGCTGTTCCCATTGTTATTCAATCTGTACAGCGAAGCTATTTTTAAGGAAGCAATATCAAAGGAACAACAGGGTATATCAATAAACGGAAAAATCTTGAACAACATAAGATTCGCAGACGACACCGCTGTTTTTGCAGACAGTCTAGAAGCACTGCAACGCTCAGTATAAAATATGGACTACAAATGAACGTTAAGAAAACCAAGTGCATGATTATTTCTAAGCAACATACAGTAGGAAGGCTAGATATCGAGAGAAAACAAGTAGAAAGAGTGAATAACTACAAATATCTGGGGACCAGGGTAAATGAAAACAATGACCAAGGTAGAGACATAAACAACACGCATTGAAATTGCCAGACAAGCATTTATAAAAATGAAAACAATGTTTGTTAATCGAGACCATCCTCTGGAGCTGAGGATAAGAGCCTTAAGACGCTGCGTGTTCTCGACTTTGTTGTATGGAATGGAAAGCTAGACACTAAAAGTGGATAATATAAAAAAGTTGGAATCATTTGAGATGTGGTGGTATAGAAGGATTTTGAAAATACCTTGTGTGTTGAACGACCATATAAGGTAAGTCTGATTTTATCTTTTGGCTATATATGTATTTGGTTTTCATGAGAGGTTAAACATAGGTGACATTTTTTTTATTCTTTCTTAAACCAATCTTATAACATACAAGATTCAGAGTTTTCCTTGTAATTCACAGAAAAGATGAGGTGGCGCCATTTTTTCTTTTTATTTGGTTTAATTTTTGTCGGAATCCCCTATTCTGTTTAGCGATCTGTAGACCCACGTCCCAAAGCCCGCCGTTATTTCTTCAAAACACCTGAAAGCCCGTGGAATAATGATAGAACTGCAATTCGTCATTAATCTTAAATTCCAGAACAAAACTTCCCTTTTATATTATTCACAATAATACCCAACGCTTTCGGTTGATTCAAGTTTAATTTATATTACAATAGAGTTTCCTAATATTACTAAAATAATGTATTTTGATTAAACAGATTTTGACACAGATTAAAAAAAAATAATAAAAGAATAAAAAGTGTAAAAGAGCATCATATAATTATTGCCTCGATGAAACGGAAAAGAAGAGAAAATTGTATCTCTGATGTAAATTGATCACCAATTACGTATCTAGGCTTTTTTTATTATCGCTTTTTAAGTTTTGAGTATTTAACACAATCTAAGGATTTTATAAAAAGCACATCATGATATAGTTATATGAAAATATATAATATAATATATGTAAATATATTCCAAATAAATACATTTAAAATTACATTGTTACAGAATTTTTCTGTTTTCGTAACAATAACTTCGACTAGTACCAAATCCGGTCCTGGCGAAGGTACCGGCAAAGGTATGCACCCTTCGAGAGATGCGCTCTGAGAAGTACCTATCTGTTTGTTCGAGGAGAGGGGGCGTTAACATTCCAGTCTAGGGTTAAAAAACTATGAAGGGAGTCACAGACACTGATTTTTAATCGCGCCGTTCAAGGTGTTTCAATTCAACGGAACAGGTACTACGGCCCGTGTTTTATGAAAAAAGTCAATAATTCTGTTACAAATGTGCCGTATCATAATGGGACTGTTTTTTTGTTTAGTAAGTACAGCTTTACTATATTCTATTTTTATTTACTATTTAAATATTAAATGTTTGTAATACGCTAGTATTTGTTTATTTTTTGTTATAGAATTTCGTTTCATTTTTGTCTTTCTACTTATTCGAAAATGCATTCATTAGTATCATTTTCATCTCGTACTTTGTTCCTATTTTTTCTTCCAAATTTGACAAGTGTCCATATCTTGTATGTCATTATCTTAAAGTTTGTCTTTCTGTCTTCCATTTTCCTTTTATTCTCTTTTAACGATCTTACCTTAAGCTTCTCCGAATTTCCCATTCATTATTCATCCACTTTGTATTATCTATTTACTTCCTGAACTATATACTAAAGCGCGAGAGAATATCTCCATAATATATCAATCATCTAGATATGACATGTTTCACGTTGGAAATTATTTCTAGTATGACGTTTTCTGTAATAATGTTGAACTGGTTGCCACTTATTATTTTTGTTTAATATGAATTATTTTCGGCCTTACACTTTTTCTATTTGAGTCAATTAGAATTTCATTTATTGGATACCCCTTCTTATAAAAATTAGGACTTTAGGAAATCTCAAGTACTATAAAATTTAATACTTCCCGCTTAACCTTTTCCTTTCGAATCTTTTACAGTGGAAATTTTTAAAGACATTTTTCTAGTCAGGGTAACATAATAACACTGAAACAATAATCTAGATAATTCTGTTTTGTCGCTAATACATTATTTTCTTATTCTATCTTTCATTATTTTGCGAATAGCAAAGCAAGTGTAGTCGGTAGAAAGTTTTGAAAACGTATTTCGGAACCACTCCGAACGAGGAGATCATAAAATGGGTGTGATCACCACTGTAAAACAAAATGCAAATCGAGATGACATGTGAGATATTTCGAATAAAAAAAGTTTAACCAAGAACCCGTAAATTTTATGCATTCTTAGTCATAATAACATATTTAGCCCAGTCTACCAAAAGAAAAAAGAGGTATAACCTATAACCTCCGATTTATTTGAAGACGCATCAATTATGAAAAAATTCTGACAATAAGCTCTTACCTTATACATCAAAATATAACCTATACCGATATGTGCTTATTGTTTTTAAGGGTATAAACTACCGCTTTTTCAATAAACCAATAAAAGTGAAAAATTAAACAAGTATTGTAATAATTTGAAAAATATTTGTAGCTCTATAATTTAGGTTTTTCGATGCTTCAATATACTATCTATCATTTCTTATCCCTTAAAAAGGACCCCCCGTTAATATGGAATTGGAAAGAAATAATTTAATGACCTTCCATGACATTAATTATAATGAATTTTTATCTTCATCTTTTATCGTAGTTAACCTAAATACTTATTACCCCTAATTTTAAACATTTAAAAAAAAATGGAAAACATTATTTACTAATACAATTTGATATTTTATTTATATTAAATTGATATATTTTTATCACGTGTAACTCAAATATTTCTTTTACATTTTTTTAACCCTTATCAATCATCCCTTATTACAAAAAAAAATAAATGAAAAAATCGCTTAAGGAGATACTTAAACAAAAATTTGAAAAACATGTAAGTAAAATTATAATAAAATCTTTTCGTTATGTTTTTAACTAAAAGTTAAATATTTTATTTTATATAAATATTTATTTTATACAAAAATTTGAAAAACATGGAAGAAAAGTTATAATAAAAATGTTTTTAATTAAAAGTTTAAAGCTAAAAGACAGTACCCTCGTGGATACCTTTCACTTCTCTATTTTTGCTTATTGTTATAGTGTATTTTTATGTATGAGAGAGTAATAAAACAATAAATTATGTATGCAAATCCCTAAACTGTTGATACGGGTGACTCAATGAAAAACAGATATTTGTCAACAAGTTTACAGAAGTATATAGGAAAACAATTTTAAATTGAGTATGACCACCAGGTATAATGGTTGGAGCAGAATAAAATACAATAGTTGTGAGGGTTATTAATCCCTAAATAAGGTTGCCAGTGTCGGAGTGATGAAGGTTAACAGGTACTAATGAATTTGCAAGAAATGTAAGATGTTTATTTTATTGGTTATATATAACCAATAAAAGTTTAATTCTTTGCCTATTTGCAAAATAAAGTTTAATTCTTTAGATAAAATAAAACGTTTTATTTTATCTGAAATGAGTGCATTCCACGAAGTAAGGGTTTCAACAATCAAACATTTAATTCTTTAATTCCAGGAATCTACGACAGTAATTGACTAGATAATTACCTTCTAAACTTATTCCACAGAAAATGTGATAGTGGGTTTTTCCATTTTGTATATAGGAAGGTCCAAGTGGCGTATTCAAAATTCTTAACAGTTCACTAAAAGTAGGTACTTCAGTTGCAAGGTGCAGTTTATTGTGTATACTAGTGTTATGGAAAATTTGGAAGTGCCGTGTAAACGCCGAAAAATTGGTCCTTTAACAGTTAATGAAAAAACATTAATATTTAATTTTTTTAAATCATTTACAGACAAACGTTTATGTGAAAGTGTTGATGAGACCGTTGAGTTAGTTAGCAGTACACTTGGTGTTGGGAAATCTACGATTTACAGAGTTATTAAAGAAGAGAAATGTGGTAGTTTTCAAATGCCACGTAATGCTCCAGGGAAACCAAAATTTCAAATAGAATATCATTTTAAAGAAGGACTTCGACGGAAAGTGCATGAATTCTTCTTTAGACAAGAATTTCCAACATTGGATAAAGTTCTTGTCTCAGTTCGAGATGATAAGGATTACCCAGAAATGAGTCGAAGTACGTTATGGAAACTTTTAAAAGAAATAGGCTTCCGCTGGAAAAAGAATCCCAGAAAGTCTATTTTATTAGAAAGAAGCGATATTGTCATAATATGGAGAAGACATTTTCTAAGAACCATAAAGGAAATGAGAAACCAAAAAAGAAAAATATTTTATCTTGATGAAACATGGATCAACGAGGGTCATACACCAAATAAATTTTGGCAGGATGAAACTGTTACAAGTCAAAGGCACGCTTTTGTAAATAACTTATCTACTGGTTTAAACCCACCATCAGGAAAGGGACGCAGGCTAATAATAGTACACATTGGCAGTTCAGACGGTTTTGTTGAAGGTGGTTTATTAACTTTTGAATCAACTCGTACCGGTGACTACCATGAAGACATGAACGCTGATATCTTTCAAGAATGGTTCGAACAAATGATAGATCTTCTTCCTAAGAACTGTGTAATAGTAATGGATAATGCAAGTTATCACTCCAGATTTATAGAAGGACTGCCCACAACCAAGTGGTTAAAAAAAGACTTGCAGAATTGGCTGAGTTCAAAAAATATTACGTACCATCCCGGATCTATAAGAAAGGAACTTTATTCGTTGTGTGCCCTTCATAAAGAAAAATTTAAAAAAAACGAAATTGATGAAATTGCCAAAAATCGTGGAATGACAGTACTTAGATCCCCACCATATCATTGTGAATTAAACCCGATTGAACTGGTATGGGCACAGATAAAGAGTGAAGTTTCAAGAAAAAATACCACTTTTAAAATTCATGATGTTAAACAGTTGTTTTTGGAGGCCGTAAATAATGTAAAACCTGAAAACTGGGAAAAGGCAGTAAATCACACTATTAAAGAAGAGGAAAAAATGTGGAAGCTGGACAATATTACTGATAAAATGATCGAGCCAGTTATTATAAATCTTGGTTCTGAAAGTTCATCTTCTGAATCTGATTTGGATTTGTAACAAGTAGCTGTAAGTTTTATATTAATATTTTTATTCATCTATTTAACATACCTTAGACGGTTTTAAAAACTCTTTTTCTCTTTTGTAATTTTTAAAAATTAAAAAAAATGTGAATTTTTTAAAACCCTTTTTAATGTAGGCCAGTCAGTTCTAATATAGTGTGTGATAAAAGAGGTCACTTTTGTTTACATACACATAACACTTTATAACACTGAAATAATTATTTATTTTTTACAATTATTCAAAGTAATTTTTCAATTAATCTTGAGCACGCCCATGGAGTGGTCGGAGCTATCAGTTAAAATTATGCTAATTACTCTCTCGTTCATAAAAATAAACTATAGCATATATTATAAATTTTTTTGTCTCTTATGGCCAAACGTTTATGAATTTTCATTATACGATGACAATTTAGTTCCCTATATACAGGACGTTTCGATAGAAAACTAAAATTTTGTGATAATAAATAAAAATAAATCTTTTACAAATTTAAATTTTTATTCGCACCAGTTTTATAAAATGAATGCAGACTTTCACGACTGGTGTTTTATAATATGCAATTATATTATTTTCCGGTCTCATGGGCCGTAGTCTGGAATTATTTCTTTCTGAAGTTTCGACTGCAATTGCAGCAGACGTTATTTGGCAGACTATAGTACAGTTAGTTTCCTGACTGCTTTCCTTTTAGCTTAAATTAAAGCTTCCATTCATATACTCGTAATAAAAAGAATTTAGCTCTTACGTTATCTTTGGCTCAAATATGGCTCAAACATAAACTTTTTGTAGAACTTCTTACTAAGAACAGATAATATTCAGAAAAAAGTAGATCATTCAATCTTATTAATGATCTCTCAATTCTGACAAATCCATTGTTGTTTTACTAATTTTAATAAGAGTTACTCTTCATTATGAACTTCCTACTTTTCTGTAGTATATTTCACAATATTCGTAATATCATTCGATAGCAGGAATTTGAACCACTGGGACGGTGGTAATGCTGTTGCTGGTATATTAATAGAGTGTTATAATAAAAAATGTTAATAAAATGTTAATAAAAATATAATAATGCCGATAAACTACACCACAGTAATATTATTAAATATATACCTAGTGTGATCCATATTTATGAAATATATTAATCAATGTTCTGAAACTGTTTTCATGTGGTAAATAATGTTTGACGTTTCGATTTCCACTCCGAAAATAGTTTTTTTAAAAAAGGTAATTTTAAAAAATTCTGCACAAATGTATAACCCGTAAGTTGTTGTTAGAGGTTATGTATTTTAAAAATGATGGTTGACAAAGTCTGCGCGCACACAGACAGCAGTCAGGCGTTCTGAGTTTTTTGTAGTACTTACTTCTTCTTCTTTTGGTGCCTATCCTCTGTGGATGTTGGCAATCACGTTGGTCCATACAACTTTATTGACAGCTGCTCTAAATAGCTGTATGGTATTCATTCCTGCCCACTGTCTGATGTTCTTCAACCACGATGTCCTTCTGCGCCCTCGAGATCTTTTGCCTTCTATCTTGCCTTGTAAAATTAGTTGAATTAGTTGATACTTCTCATTGCGTATCACATGCTCTAAGTATGTCATCTTTCTGATTTTCACGATACGCACAAATTCCAGATCTTTGTTCATACGTTGGATCACGGTGTTGTTTGTAACATGATGGTTATAGGAAATTCTGAGCATGCGGCGGTAGCACCACATTTCGAAGGTTCCTAATCGTTTGGATGTTGCCTCCGTCAAGGTCCAGGCTTCGACTCCATATAAAAGGGTAGAAAATACATAGCATCTCAAGACTCATGTTCTTATATCAATGTTCAGGTGCATATTACATAAAATCTTCCTGAGGCGATTGAAGCCAGCTCTCCCCTTTTCTATACGACATCTTATTTCCTGTGAGTGGTCCCATTCCTTATTTAGACTGCATCCAAGGTATGTAATTTTGTCGATTATTTTTAAGGGTTCATTATTAGCTGTAAATTGGTGCTGTATTACGTCGTTTTTACTTACTACAAGAATTTTGGTCTTCTTACAGTTTAATTTCATGCCGTATTTGTCACAGGCTTCCAGTACTTACGTCCTAATCTAATAACACACACTGCCAGCGGTCAGAACTCGACGGTCAGTGAGAACTCTTGCGGTCTGGCGTTCTACTCACGGAACGACAGAGAACGCGAGAACTCTGCTAAGTCGGAAACAAAAATTATTTGATTTAGTTCTAGAAAGAAGTTTATATATATATATATATATATATATATATATATATATATATATATTGTTATGATATGTAAAATCGAGAAAAATATTGGGTTGATTAAAATATTTCAAAGTTCAAAAACATTAAAATAATTCAGATAAGTAGGATAATAAACAACAAACATTTCGAAGAAGGAAAGTTATTAAATTCTTGGATTACCTGTACTAAACAAAATGTAAGCTATACATAAATTATTTCTTTGTTATACTTGAGTGACCCGCATAAGTTTAAGTGAAAGCCAAAGACAATTGAACCGGGTTTTTCAAAATACATTAATGCAGTGATTAAAGACAATAGAAGGGATTATAGAAAGAGGTTTTTGTTAGTTTTTAAGAATTATAGAAAAATATTATTTGTAAATAAGTTTTAGGAAATTTATAATTATAGGTAAAAATTTGTTTGTTATCGAAATGAAAAAATGGGGGAATTGTGACGAGTTTTGATTGGCGGAGATTGAAAAAGGTGGGATAAATATGTAGGAATGAAAGTGTAGCTAGATTTAGGAGAGAGAAAAGATAATCAGTTGGTTTTCCAAGTCTGTAAGACGAACAGTGATTGTTCTCTGGCGGTTCCTGAAATGTAGCAAGCAGTAGTGTTGAATGTTAGTGAGTTAGCAGCAAAATATTGTAAGTCATATTTTCCTACTTATATTCCAAGAGTCACTGTTCAGGCCAACGAGAGATTCAGTTTATCGTAAAGAGAAGATATTCCAAGAGTCATTTTTCACTCGGGCCAACGAGAGATTCAGTTTATCGAGAGGAGAAAGGCTATCATAATTTGAATGATTGTTGCTTTTGAAGGAGATCATTAAGGACGATATACTTGCAACAATCTGTTGTAAGATTGCTGATTACATAGGGAGCGGTTGAGAGGAGATAATATAGTCTACAAGGAACAAGGATTTGGACCACTCATCATCAGAGAGAGATATTTTTGTTTTATGCAGTTTTTTTTCTTTTATTGATAACACAATTTTTACACTTAATTTAGAAAGGATATAAATATTTTGATTAGGAGAGTTAGAATAGTTCGGGATTTTGAGATTTCAATTAATATTGTTTGTACCATTAATTTTGATTGTTCACGTACGTAGAACAAAATTTTTGAAAATCATTATATGAGATTTGTTTATTGAAAACGTTTGAGTGTGAATTATTTCATTATTTTTATTTCAATATATAGTGTTAGATCATATGTGTTTTTTATTATTCCGGTATTCTCTGGACCTTACCTTTCACATGTAATAGCATAGATATTGAAGCACGAATTTAACCCTGAGATAAAAGAATTAAAAATTGTGATATAGTCATAATCATATCATCTAGATAATTTTAATTAATCAAAAAAATTAATTAGCTAATTATTGCTTGGCGCACCAAGACTTTAAATATCACAATAACTGGCTTCCAAAACGTGGGGCTTGAAAATATCGCAGCTTTACATTTGAAGGAAGGGAAAGAGATCTGGAATAAGTACAGGTGATCCAGAGATAAAAACATATAAAATTGAGGGAATTTGAATTTGAAAGTATTTTGACAATTTTTCCAGGGAATATAAATTTGATTTATTGATTGATCGTAGTTAGTGGATATTTACTGCTATTGAATTATTTGATTTTATTTTCTTTACCAATCGTACATTTGATATTTATTTTGAATTATTTGAATTTTACTGATTGCATATTCGATATTTGTCGTGAAAATTTAATACATTTGGGGAGAAATATTGTCGTGTTCTGAAACATATAGATTGTTGTAAAATTTCACATTTGGCGGGGACAAAAACAATAACAAAAAGTAACAACATGTCTGTCACAAGGAGACAAAGTAAAATGCAGGAAAGGAAGGAGGATAACAGAGAAGATGAAACAATTTTGGAAGAAGTATCGGATAATGAAGGAAATGTGACAATAGTTGAGGAGAGAAAAGAACTATCAGGAATAGATAAAATATTACAACTAATGCAACTCCAGTCACAAAAAATGGATGAAACATCACTAAAAATGGATAGAAATCAACAAGAAACAAAACAAACAATAGAACTAAATAACAGAAATATAGAGCAGCGTTTGGAAAACTATGAACAGGAAATTAAAGGATGTGTTGAGGGGATAAAGAAAGAACTGATACAACAAATAGAAGAGATTAATGAAATTAAAAATAATATGAAAGAACAAGAAATGAGAATTAAAGATAATTTGGAGGGATTAGAAATAAAATTTGAAAATGCGCTACAAGAAGACAGGAAGGAAGTAGAAAGAAGATTAAAGCAAAATGAAAAACAAATGGCAGAAATTAAACTAAGAGGGGTAGAGAGAAAAGAAGTTATCATCCATGGAACAAGCGAGGCGAAAATACAATTTGGCGGGGATATTCGGAAAACACACCCAGTACCGTTTGTCAAAAATTTGAAAACCAAATTACAACATATTAGATATTTTGACGATTGCAAAGAAACAATTAGAAACCATTTGAAAGAAGAAGCAGCGTTATGGTATGAAAGCAAGGAAGATGAGTTTGAAAATTGGACAGATTTTGAAAATAAATTTCTCAACTATTTCTGGGGGAAAAATAAACAGAGAGAAATCAACCAAGAGCTACAGAATGGAAAATATCACGAAAAAATGGGAATATCTGAAGAAAGATATGCTTTGCAGATATATAACAATTCAAAATATCTAGAATACAAATATTCTACCGAACAGCTGGTAGAAATGATCAGCAGACATTTTGAGGAAACGTTGGAAGATCACGTGATTTTGAGAAACTATCAAGATATTGATAGTTTGTGCCAATTCCTTCAATTAAAAGAAGCAAAAAGAAAAGAAATGAGAAATAGAAGACAACATGACCAATATAATGAACCGGAAAGAAAGTATTCATCAAATTATGACCAGAGAAACCGACATCCCAGATCAACAAACGAATATAGGCCGAGAAATTACAATAATTACAATAGACAACAAAATTACGATAACCGGAATGATACACAAAATAGAACAAATGAAAATCACAACAGGAATAGAGATGCACAAAATCCTCCGAATAGGAATAATAACGAACAAAGGGACGATAGAAATAACCAGAGCTTACAACAACAAAATAGAAGGGAGATGAATCATGTAGCAATAGGAAACGAAAGACAAATTTCTAATTCTAATCTAATATTTTTAGATGCATTTATAACACATAAAGCGATTAAAATTGTGATTGATTCTGGCTCGGAGATATCGCTAATCAATAAAAAACTAGTAAAAGAATTAAATTTGGACATATTTGTGTATAAGATTCCTAGGGTTGATTTAGTGGGTGCAAACAATAAAAATTTGACGACAGTAAACGAAGGTTTGGGAGTACAGATAAGAGTGGGAAACAAATTCCATAGTATGAAATGTGTGGTGATTGAAGATTTAAATCATGATATGATAGCGGGAATTGATGAATTGAGAAAAAAAGATACCACCATAAATTTTTCGGAAAATAAACTGGAAATCAGAGCAGAACCAGACAACACAGGAGAAGAAAAGCAAACAGATAGGAAAACAAATTTTGGAAGGATCAATGCACAGGAAAAACGCAAAGAAATCGATATGACTGTAGAGGATAAACCGAAAGTACAAGCACAAGATCTAACAGAAGAGAAAAAGAGAAGGAAGAAAAAGAAGAAGAGTTCGAAAAGAAAGCAGGAAAATAAGATGGAGACCAGAGAAAAACAGGAAATAGAAGGTACAGAAGAATTGTTGGCAACCGACGATAAAACAGAATGGAAGCAGGAAGAAAAAGAAAGTATCATCAGAGAAATGAAAGGAATAGAAACATGGTGCTCGGAATACCAAAGGGAATTAGAGGATAAAAAGAAAACAGAAGAAAAAATGGCACTGATGGACGAGAATCCAGAATTTTGTGAAGAAGTATTATGGACAGTGAACACATGTGAACAAAAGGAAACCTCTTAGACCATGAAGGATTTTATGTGCAATCATATAACTTGGTTTTTTCACCTTCATACTTTGTACAGACATACCTTCACTTCAGAAATCATTAAGTGTCTCCCATTTTTCTTAAATAGTTATTCATTCAATTTTACAATTTACATTATCAACTTATGACGTTGACTATAATTCATCCAACAGTATCACTACCACATTTTATATTACAACCCTTTCAATTATTTACAGTCTTTAGCATCAATAAAACCCTCACTTTTTCAATCAAAATTCAAATAATCTTTATTTGACAACAATTAGAATTCAAAATTCCTCTATACATAAATACAACCTACACTAAAGTTGACCATCAAATTTCCAATACAATTTTCTCTTCTTTCATATTTAGTTATTCAACCAATTAATTTATTCTTAATTCACTTACTTTCTCTAATTATCACATTTAAATTTCTGTCTTTTTCTTAAATCATCTTTCAATTTTACTGATCAATTTCATTTTATAGTCAATTCATAAAATATACACAAATATGTATAAATAATAATACAAATATTAACTACTGTGTCAATTTTAATAAACTAATTTAATTAAAATTCATAGAGTTCAACATATGGGTCCTTGAACTGGTGTACTTTTAAAAAAATGTACAATCAATCTTGTTCAGAATGTCATTGTCACTGTAAACAGTCAATTATCACTTCCGGCATATCAAATTAATTGGCATTTAACATTCCTACAGTTCGGATGTAGAAAACTCTTTCGAGTAGTGACTTATGTTCCCTGTAGGCAATCTAATTCCATTGGCATATTGCCAGATAATTTAACAATTTTAAGTATAGTTTAATCCAGCGTTTCCCAAATGGGGGGTCGCGATCCAGTACCGGGCCACGAAAGCAAAATGCCGGGTCGCCTCGCCTCGCCGTTTTACATGCCACCGCTTATATTTTAACCTCCCACTACCACATCCACAAAGTTACAAATTTGCGTCCGCTGTACCGTTTAGTCCGTTTATCGTTTATTCCATTCAGTTTAAGCTTAGTGTCCAGCCAGGGAGCGCGTATTTTTCGTGCATGTTGATTACGTTGAATTCGATGATGGATAAATTTGTTATAAAGCGTGTACAAGTGTGATGTACAACCGGGTACAAGTTCTAAGAGCCACAATAATAATAGACAATCGAGTAATGTCCATCCAGACGCAGATACCAGTGATAATTACAAACGACCGCTTCATGCGCAGTCTACAACTGTCACAAAAAAGAAGGAGTCCTGGAAACGACAATATTCTGAAGATTACTTACAGTTCATTATGTGTTATTTGTTATGCTACACTTTCAAATGAGTCCACGAAACCTTTAAAATTAAAGCGGCATTTGGAATTGAAGCACAAGGAATACAGTGGAAAGACTATGTCTTTGAATTTTTCTCAGAACGCTCAATCTGAAAACCTTGTACTGGCTTCTTATGAAATATCAAAATTAATTGCTAAAATCTGTTATTCTCACACAATTGCCGAGAAATTAATAGTTCCAGCAATGAAAATAGTAGCATCTGGGATATGCGATAAAATGTAAAAAAAGCAAGTGAATTCGCTGGCTCTATAAAATAACACAGTGAAAAATAGGATTGTGAAGATGGCAGATAATATTAAAGAAACTATTATGGGTCACTTAAAGGAATGTAACTATTTTACCTTGCTTTGTAAGTTGTTGAAAGTTGATGAAACTACAGACATATGAGATAATGCTGATCTAATGTGCTTTGTAAGATATGATTTTAAAAATACTATTCACAAAAAATTTCTATTTTGTAAATCTTTGTCAACAAGAACAACGGCGAAGAAATAATTAATCTGATCTATAGCTACATTAATGACAAAGGAATCTAATGGAATAAATGTGTGGGACTAAGTAGCGATGGACCATGGGCAATGGCAGGCGCTCATACTAGACTTTTTCCAAGGATCAATGCCGTAGCACCAGAATGTGTTTGGGTGCATTGAAGCATCCACAGAGAGGCATGAGTTGTCAAAAAAACGGCACTGTTTTTAATCGAATTTATGCAAGAGTGTATAAAATTTATAAACCTCATAAGATCTCACCCACTGAACTCAAGAGTATTCTTTGATTTGTGCAAAGAAATGAGAAGTGAACATGAACATCTTCTTTTATCCTGCGAAGTGCGTTGGCTATCAAAAGGGAATATTTTAAAAAGACTTGAATTGAATTGAAGGAAGAAATTTTGTGATATTTTTGACTTCTTGAAGGTGGAAGTACAAGAGAAGGTAGAAGCTGCAACGAAAAACTTAATTTGTGGACACATCGCGCAGAAGCAGGAAATTCCACGGCTTTTACAAAGCTAACAGAACAACAAAAAGAGTATAACGTGAATTCATTATGGGATCTACTAGGATTGGAGGCAAATCTGAAGGAACATTTTCCCCCCATCCACAGTAACAAAGCATGGATAAGGAATCAATTTACAATAAACGTAGAATCCGAGACAGAACTTCCGGATTTGGATATTGAATCAGTAATTGAACTATCGTGTGATAGGGTAAGATAGATGATACACAGAGTAAGATAGATAGATGTAATACACAACAAACTTGAGTAGGACATAAGTGACACATAATTTGGATTTAGAAATGCAGTGGGAACGAGGGAAGCCCTGTTCGCTGTGAATGTACTTGTGCAAAGGTGCATGGATATAAATCAGCCAGTATATATGTGTTTCTTGTATTACAACAAAGCCTTCGATAAGGTCAGACATAACCGTCTTATCGAATTACTTGAAAAGAAAAACTTAGATATGAGAGACATCAGGATCATTAGCGCTATCTATTATAATCAGATCGCTGTGGTAAAAGAGAACAATATTTTCAAATGAAATACAGATTGAGAGGGGCGTCAGGCAGGGCTGTGTCCTTTCTCCTACTTTGTTCAATTTGTATTCAGAGGAAATAATCCAGGAAGCACTAGAAGAACTAACTATGGGAATAAAAGTGGACGACCAATCAATAATATACGGTTTGCCGACGACACTATTTTATTAGCGGAATGTCTTGAGGATTTACAACAAATGGTTGACAGAGTGGTAGAAGTCAGTGAAGAAAACGGACTCCCTAAGCACAAAAAGACAATTTATGGTAATTACAAAAGCCCAACAGCGCCAAGAAAACATAACAATACAT
The DNA here is from genome assembly GCF_040954645.1 of Diabrotica undecimpunctata. Taxonomy (NCBI): domain Eukaryota; kingdom Metazoa; phylum Arthropoda; class Insecta; order Coleoptera; family Chrysomelidae; genus Diabrotica; species Diabrotica undecimpunctata. Next base: position 82,996,271 of record NC_092811.1, on the reverse strand, counting down.
GGAGAACAAATTAAAAAAGTTGAAAAATATAAATATCTGGGTACAATAATTAACGAAAATAATGAGTACACAGAAGAGATTAAGGCAAGAATAGGACAGGCAAGAAATTCTTTCAACAAACTGAAAGAAGTACTCTGCAGCAGGGACATTTCAATTTCTTTAAAGATAAGACTTCTGAGATGCTACGTGTTCTCCGTATTATTTTATGGGTTGGAGGCTTGGACATTAAAGAAAGATGTTTCGGAGAGATTAGAAGCCTTCGAGTTATGGGCCTAGAGAGGGATATTAAGAATAAGTTGGGTGGATAGAGTCACGAATGTCGAGGTGTTGAGAAGAATGGGAAAAGATAAAGAGGTTTTAAATACAAATTAAATCAGAAAACTGCAATATCTGGGACATGTCATGAGGGGCGAGCGTTATAACTTGCTGCAATTAATAATACAAGGAAGTTGCTGCAATTAATAATACCGCTAATAATACAGGGTAGAAGCAATCGCGGAAGAAGACGCATCTCCTGGTTAAACAATTTGAGAGCTTGGTTTAACTGCACTTCTGCTGACCTCTTTAGAGCAGCGGTATCGAAAGTGCGAATTGCCATGATGGTTGCCAGAGGAGATATCACATGAAGAACAAGTGATAGGGCACTCAAAGACATATTTGACAAAATACCAATGATAGATTTTTGGCTGTCTAGGCGCCAGGAGTACCCAGTTTTAGCAGAAAAAGTGATTAAGTTTCTAATTCCTTTTGTTACGACCTATAAGTGTAAGGAAGGGTTTTCAACACTAGGCTTGCTAAAATATAAATATAGGTGTACCGTTTGGAAGTCGAACCGGACCTGAGGATAAAATTAACATCATTTCCTCCAAACTGTAAAGTTTCTAGTTAACCAGAAACAACTGCATACTTCTCATTAATAAAGTATTTGCTTTTTATTCTATTTTATTACCTTTTTGTTTGAGCTAATGATTTCTTATTAAAATATATAAAACTATAATTAATATTTAAATATGTTTTCTTGTAAACACATACACACCAGAGTATGCAAAAAATTAGTGGGTCACGAAGAATAAGCCCAAAAATAGCCGGGCCACGAAAAAATAAGTTTGGGAAACGCTGGTTTAATCTATTTAAATCCAACGACTCTTTGGTTTTGAGGTTATTTTGTAAGTTCTACCAAGTAAGTAATTGACCCCATGTTTACATAAAAATAGTCAAAATTTTATCTTACGTTTGTATTAATTTAGTGAGATTACCTGCTTTTACTTCGATGTTTTAGTTTTTTTTATATTAATTTAAACGCCATCCTTTTGATAATAGCTTTCGCAGATCACTTGTCTCTATAATCGATCTGAATTGATAAATATCAACCAGATCTAGTTAAACAAACTACAAATAATTTTTATTTAATATTACATTAGAATTTATTATTAACATCAAACACGTTTCATTTCAGATATTTATATGTTCCCAAATATCTGCAACTCTAACGACCACACATCCTACGGTGGGTGTTATTGAACCACATGGTATTGAACATTCGATAGGTGTTATTGAACCACATGGTATTGAACATGTAAAAATACATAATAAGACTGAAATACCTAACGAGAAACCTAAGAACGAAGATATTCAACACAGACCTGAAGTTAAAGAAGCTGATTTTGAATTTAACGTAGATCCCAGTACTGAAGACAGTCATAAGTCAACTGCAGAAGAAATCAGTAAACTGAACATAAAGTGCCAACACCTGTATAGATTACTTTTTCCAAACAAAGCACAGCCTTTCCAAAATAAACCTAGTTACGATCAGTATGTAGATGACAATCGACCAATATACGTTACTACTCCAAAACCACAAGTACGACCAACATATCCATCCACAATGAGACCCAGCAGTTTCTATATAACAGTACCAACTGTTAACACTAGAGGACCGGTTCAATCCACATCACCTATAAAATATATAAGACTGGAGCCAGTAATTCTACAAAAAACTATATTAAGTAATGGAAGAACTGTATATTATTGGCACAAGAGTCTACCTACAGCTGTTGAGTTTTCATCTAGGTCTATACCAGGCGAAAACCTACCAAATGAAGAAACTCAACAAGCTAATTATCCTTCTGGGTATAATAACCCCTTTTATGGATATTATTATAATCCTCACCTTTACGGGTCACCCAACAACGGCTACTATTACCCAGGAGCCCAAAATCTGCCTCTAGATAGAAGACCAGTGGAAAGCACCACTGAACCTTCAACAACTACTAGCACCACAGAAGAGAGTAGCTACAGCTATGGTTTAAGCAACTTTATTCCATTTTATGGTTAGTATATTTCATCAGTTAATAGTTTTTTAATAGTTTTTCATTAATTCAGTAACAAAATAAAAAAATAAGACAACAAAGTACAATTTTACTTATTCAAAAATAATTTGGTAGTTTTTAATGTCAACAACTTTTTTTGGGAATATAACATTTTTATGATAATTACTCGAAAACCACCCATTCCCTAGATTCATCGTCAGACAAGAATGGATCAGAAACAAAGCGATGAAGCAGCCTCAATCATTTAGAAACTATGAAGCTGTTCCAGATCAGGTTCAAATCTGGTTCAACAAAAGGAGTACTACCTTCTTTAGTTAGCCTATCAACACTATAATTACCAGCAATTCTTCTATGCAATAACACCAATAACAAAGTTACGCAAAAGTTGTAGACTTCAATATTGTCAAAATTGTGTCTTCTGTCAGGCACTTTTGAGCACAAACACCTATTGCTAGCTATTCTGCTTGAAACTATGATTGTATGCGGATTCATCAAGCTCAGCCTTTAACTTCATCTCATACATGTTGTATCTAAAGTTAGAATTTAAAATAAATCTTATGCTACTGACGTGTTTATTCATGCTATGATAAACTTTTCCATAGCAGTTTATTACCGTATCGTACAGAATAAATTACAATCCCTTTTGTATATCTTCTGTTAAATACCATATGTCCGTCGTTACCTATTTTTTATCCCTTAACACTCCGTTTAATTGTCCTTTACTAAAAGTAAATATTGTCCCTGCTTTTCTAATCTTAGTTTAGCATTTTTCTTTAATTACTAAAAGATGCTAAATATTGTTTGAATGGAGTTTTTGAAAAAAAGTTGTTTACTTTTATTGTCAATGAAATACATTAAAATAAAAAAGTGCTGTTTACTTTTATTGTCAATGATATATGTTAAAACAAAAAAACTGTATTCTGCAAATCTGTATAAAGAGTATTTTCAAGGATAACATAAACTATTGTTTCTATAATTAAAAGAAGTTTGTTATTTTTGACTGCTTTGAATTGTAAAGTATTCTATCTATCATATTTTCTAAAGATGTGAAACAGTGGTGTGCTTCTTCATTTGCGTTTTGTCTTTGGATAAAGTTATCCAAAGGCTATAAATCGTGGCTATAAATAAAAAGGGTATTTATTTATAGCCACGATCGGGCCAAAAACGTTTTTCGATCTTATTTTCTCTCGTTATAACCAAATTTGTCTCGCTATAGAGGGTTATAGTTCAATAGAAATTTCACGGAACATCTAATGTACCTCGTTATAAGCGGAACCTTGTAATAACCGTGTTCGTTATAGAGGGAGTATACTGTATATATATATATATATATATAAATATATATATATATATAAATATATATATATATATATATATATATATATATATATATATATATGTATATATATAGCTTTGTTTGCTAAGTATCATCTATTTAGTCTTCTTAGCGTTGAGTTTTAATCCATACTGATCACTGATTTATTTTATTTTGTTCATTAGATTTTGAAGGTCTTCCCCGCAATTAGCCAGCACTAAAGTATCGTCGGCATATCTAATAGTTTACGATTACACCATTAACAATAATACCTTCTGTTGTCTCCATTAGGTCTTCCTTAAATATTTCTTCTGAATACAACTTAAAGAGTAAAGGAGATAGTATACATCCTTGTCTCACTCCTCTTTTTATATTTATTTCAACCGACAGTTCTTGTTCAACTTTTATTCTTGCCACTTGACGCCAGTAAAGATTTGAGATTATTCAATCTTTATTGTCCACTCCAGCTGTTTTCAATATTTCTTGCATTTTGTTACGTCGGACTTTGTCAAAAGCATTTTCAAAATCGATTGCACAAATGTACACATTTTGATTTATCTCTCTGCATCTCTGTACTAGCACCTGTATACTAAACAAGGCTTCTCTTGTACCCAAGCCACTCTTAAATCCTAATTGAATATTGCTAATCTCTTCTCTAATATGGTGTATATTCTGCCATGTATTTATTGTCCGACATGTAGAGACATATTGTCCAATATAATCACTGCATGCTTTTGCAAGATGTTTATTTGGTATTATGACAAATGTCGACTTAAGCCAATCAGTTGGTGATATCCCAAAAGAGACCACAGAGTGCTTTAATTACATTTTCTCCCAAAGGCTTTGGTATTTCAGAACTTATTTCATTGGTGCCAAGTGCTTCTCCATTTTTTTTGCCATTTGTATTGCCCATGTAACCTCACTTTCTGTTGTATATAGATCTGTTATAGCAATCGGTGAATAGTGTTGTACTCTTTCATCTTCAAATAATTCAGAAATGTAGTTTTTTCATTCTTTTAACTGTTCATTGATATCTAATATTCTGTATCCGTTTTTGTCTTCTAAACTTTGGGATAGTTGTTTCCGTTTATTCCGGCGATCTCTTTTAATTTCTTGTGCAAATGAAATGTATCGTGTTTCTTTTCAAAGTGTTCAATTTCATTGCATTTTTTACTATGACATTATGTTTTCGCATGTCTTATCTTCTGCCTAATTATTGCGTGGATCCTCTTGTATTGTCTTGTATTTTTATTTCTGATTTCTCTTCTTTGGTCCATGAGTCTCAGAATTTCTTCTGTCATCCACCCCTGTTTTCTTCTTGTTTTTACTGCACTTAATTTTGTTCCTTCAACGGTCTTTAATATATCTTTAATTCTCGTCTTGTTTTCCTCAGTACTTTAATCTTTGCTTGATGTCAACTTTATTTTTTGTTGTAATACATTGGTTATTTCTTGTTTTACGGTATCATTTGACATATTTTCTCTAGAAATAGTAACTGTTGCTTATTAGTCATTTTAACTCTTCAATCTGTCTTATTTTTCCTACTAGAATATTGTGATCTGTTGTACATCTGCACTTGGATATGTTTTGACTGCTAATATTGAATTTCTGTATCTTTTATTCATACATTTAAAGTTTATTTGGTTACGAACCACACGTTCAGGTGTATCTGTTGTTGATCTCCAGGTGTAAAGAAGACGCTTTGGAAGTTTAAAAATTGTGTTTGTTATTACTGGTTGCTTTTCTACACAAACAGATGCTAACATATTTCCTCTTTCATTTCGTATTTCCAGACCATATTTTCCTGTTCTCCTTCACCAATCTTTTTCTAAATCATGAAGAATTTTTCAATTTCTTTTTCTTCGTAGTCTTGTGTGGGTGCATACGTTTGTAACATACTCACATTATTTGTTTTTGTTTGTATTTGTATCATTAGTATTCTGTCTGAGAATAGGACGACGTTTTTACAGCTTTATCTGCTTCCTTCGTTATAATTAATGCTACATTATTGCTAATTGGTTTTTGCCCCTATAATAAAAATACAAAACCGGATTTTATAATAAAAGATCAGTTGTACTTTCTAACTACTCTTATTAACTATCTAATTGACTATTTTATACTAATGCCAATTTTAAAATAGGTGGCAGTAGTGCCGAGTCTACTACAACCACTACCACAGAAGCTCCAACTACTACTCCCACTCAACCAAATAAAGCGAGTCCTGAAGATCTCTTGTACGCGCAACAACTGAAGTTTATGGTACCAGTACCATACGAAGAGAGACCAGTTTGGAACTACAATCCTTACTACTACTACCAAAGAGGAACACAAAATCCTTATCGAGTACCTTTCAGTCCATCGTATCAAATCGTCAGAGCAGTTACAGTACCCAAATCCGAAGAAAAGATAAACGAAAGAATAGATGATGTAAGTACATAAGAAAAATCAAATCAACATGATTATAAGGAATACTTCTGTTTCCTTTTATAAAAACTGTTGTTACTTAGAAGACTGAACGCGTAATTATATATTTGATAGAAATGCAAATATTTATTTTGTAATTTAAATTATACTAAAAATATAAATGTTAAGCAAGGCTAAATGAAATTTCATATTTAAACAAAATTGGAGGCTTCCACGGCCAGAGTCAGATTTAATTAATCATGTTCTGGGTTTGGAGCGTGTCTTTGTTTGACACGCGTATGTGGATCCATTTCAACGTTTCGCTACATTTGTAAATAGCTTCCAGGAACAGGGCAGGCTGTTGATTACAGTAACTTAAGCATATCAACGTTTAACTACACTTATAGATAACTCCTTCAGGAGCAGTGTAGGTTTTTCACCATGATTAGTCTAATATAGTCTGTTCGAGCATGTATAAGAATTATAAAAACATATAAAAAATGAAAAAGTTGAAATCACCAAGTAAAAAATACACGAAATATTTCGATAACAAATAATTAGATATTTTTACGAGATAATGGCTATCTTTTACAATTGGCTCAAATGTAGTAGAAACAAAAGTAGAAAATAGTAGCTTTAATTTAGTAGCAGTCTTTAGTTTTCCATACACTGTCCAAACCCAGAAGACGATTAGCTCAATGTTTTTTAGTAAAAAAACTTTTTCTTCTCCAGACAACACCTCCGCTTTTCTCTCAAATCTCCTTTCATTTCGTTTTATAAATTGATCTACAATTTTTTATGTCGTCCCTTCTTGACTTTCATATTATAGGTAGCAAAAATGATATCACTACAGCTTTCACTTAGGTCAATAAATTTTAATTTTTTTTGAGAGTTCCTATGTTATTGAATTATTTGACACATCAAAATGTTTTAAAGGCTACTTGTCAAGATGGTCTCAAATTTATTTAGATTTTTGATTATACAACGAGAAAAAATATTAAAGAAGGGGGAGCTTTCAGTAATCTTTTTAAATAAGTTTAATGATAATGAAACATGGAACAGAACTTCATAATTATGTTAACCCTTCAAAACCTACCGTCTAAATATCCATACGCAAAACATACCATTTTTGTTTAACTTTACAGCGAAAAGACGGCGCTGGTTTCTGTTTATTGTGTCAAATATCAATTAAACAACGTGTGGTGTTTATATTTTACCGGTTAATTGGTGTATTTAGTTAAAAATTTGGCTTCTAAATCAAATCAAACTGACGTGACAACTAAATTCCGTCAAAAGTGGGAGAGGAGGTAAGTCTTTATACAAAAATATTGCTAAGTTGTTATGTTTTTAGTCAGATTCTTTGTTTATTTTTTCATTTAGAGGTTATATTACACTACTGTTTATATTTAGTGGTATACAGAATCACTTTGTGTTACCGAGGGTATTCAAAAATTAAGCGTATGAAAATTCATACGTTAGGATTTTATGACCATTAGTTTAGTTAGGCATTGTAATTTTATATTTGTTTTTTTTTTAGGAGACCACTCACTACCGAAGAGCTAATAGCGTGTCTGGAAGAGTCCGATAGTGACGATGAACTTGCCGGTGCACAATTAATAGACATTACATTGTTTCTCCCTGAAAACGACGGAGACACGGATACCGATGAAGTTCCAGAGGAAGAAAATTTGGTGAATACTAATAGCGTAAATTTATTGGGCCCTTGTCTACTAGCAGAGTGCTCTCAGGTGGAAATAATTACACACGACCGTGAAAGGATGGAATTGAATTTGGAACCCTCTACTTCAAAAATGAGAACAGGATTAGCATACCTAAGCCTAAAAAATTGAAAGTCGAAAAAACAAGACGTTCGTGGAAACCCTTGCATTTTGTAGAAGAGTTGCCAGAGGATTCTAATTTAAAAACAAAAAATCAAATTCAAAATCGACCTTAAACCATAAATGATATGATCGAGTCAGGAGGTCGCCCAATTGATTTTTTTAAGCTTTTCTGGCCATTGGAATTTGTTCAACAAATTTGCGAAGAGTCCCAAAAATATGCGAAGTACAAAAATGGATATGAATCTTTTACAATTGCTCCTGAAGAGTTCTATAAATTTTTGGCTATTTTGTTGCTTTCTGGATATGTGAAACTTCCAAATCGAAGAATGTATTGGGAGAAATCGGCTGACAGCTACAACCCGGCTGTGTCACATGCTATGTCCCGTGATAGGTTTCTGGTTATTTTTAAATGCCTTCATTTTAGTGATAACAACGAAACTGATCCACAGGATAAATGCAGAAAAGTAAGACCCCTTTTGAAGCATATGTCATCAAAGTTTCAATTGTATGCAAACCCGTTACCTACTGTATGGTCTCTGGATGAGGCGATGGAACCCTATTACGGTCGTCATCATTTCAAACAATTCATTAGGGGAAAGCCCATTCGATTTGGGTTTAAGTTTTGGTGTTTAAATACTCCTAATGGATACTGCGTTAAGTTTGAACTATATGAGGGGAAAAGCCAAAGAGATACTAATATACCTTTAGGCAGTTCTGTTACAAAAAGGATGGCTTTAGGATATGTTCCTGAAGGAAGTAAAATTTTCCTAGATAATTATTTCAATTCCTTGCTATTACTTGAAGAAATGAATGATCTTCGTACTCCTACACCTCAAAGAACCTCAAATGTCCTTGATGAAGTTCGATATGACAGACTGAATCATTGGCCGATCAAAAATCAAACACAGAGACGTTGTGCAAGATGCCATAAATGCGTTACTTTTATTTGCAGCAAATGTAATGTTGGACTTCACATTAACTGTTTTAAATTGTACCACTTGAGATAAATTTATTTGTTTATAATTTTAAGTTTTCTTTGTAAACGTTCATTAGTTCATTAGTTTCGTTTCTATTATTGTATAATTTCTAATAAAAACATGGTGTTGTGAAAGCCTAGCGTATGAATATTTAGACAGCTATTTACGACCACCTAGGTATATTTGAAACAAAAATGCCTGAAGTATATTGTATCTTAATCCATTTTATTGCCAAATTGAAAAGGAAAACATTTTTGAATAAGTTTTAAGGGAGTCAGGTTTTGGGGGGTTAAGAGCGTAGGCGCAAAATTTCGGGCCAATGCTTTTTAAATGCACTTATTTTTTTCAAATCCTGAGAAAATTAATACATATTTTTGAAAAATTTAAACGCAGAATGAAAGATTACATTATTACCGAGGGCCAAAAGTTCCTTAGAATAAACAAAAAGTTTCTTTTGAAAAGAAACTTTTTTTCATTCTGCGTTTAAATTTTTCAAAAATACTTATTACTTTTTTCAGGATTCCAAAAAAATGAGTGCATTTAAAAAGCATTGGCCCGAAATTTTGCGCCTACACTCTTAACATAATTATGAAGTTCTGTTCCATGTTTCATTATCATTAAATTTTCTTGATGCATATACGACTAACAAATAGAACCATAACGTGATGAATATTGTAAGATGCTATGAAAACTACCACATTCTATAGTCCTACCAGAGATCTAAGAGAGTCATTAATATTTATTATGGATAAGTGTCTACCGCAAGGCAGCGGGGGATCGTCTCTAGACAGGATCGTACTTTTATTTTCGATTTGCATGACTTATTCGATTGTTAGTTGTGTTTAAAAGCCGGCCTTTATCATTGTCTAGTAAAGTTATAATAGTTGCACAAATATTTACATACACTACATTCACATATTTATAAAACTTTATCATTTCTAAATAGAGTACAAAAAGAACAGAGACAAAAATATTTTTGAAAACTATTTTCAAAATTGAGATGTGCCAAAAAGCTGGTTTTATACCGTTATCAACTGAATTTAAAAATATTTACATAAATTACGTATACATAGAAAGTTTACCATTTATAAATACATTTAAAAAGTAGTTACATTTAAAAAAATTACATGGACAAGTCAGTTTCACTATCACTGTCGTTATCTAGATCTATAATAACTGTTTCTTTGAGCAACCTATCTGTATTTTCCAGATGTCATTGGGTATTTTCTCCATTTCTAATTCAATTAGACGAACCATAGATGAATTTAGGGTAGGCCAAACATTACTTCTCCTTACCGATGCTTTTAGCTCATGCCATATGTGTTCAATAGGATTGAACATGCAATAGTAAGGACGAAGTCTTAATACTGTATGACCCATACTCTATTTAGAAATGATAAAGTTTTGTAAATATGTGAATGTAGTGTATGTAAATATTTTTGCAACTATATAACTTTAGTAGACAATGATAAAGACTGGCTTTTAAACACACCTAACAATCGAATAAGTAATGCAAATCGAAAATAAAAGTACGACACTGTCCAGAGGCGGTAGACACTTATCGATAATAAATATTAATGACTCTCTTAGATCTCTGGTAGGACTATACATATGTTAACAAACGATGAAAATATATTAGGAAGGCGAATGTCAGACAGTTGATTGCAAACTATCACACACTTTAAGAAGTACACATAAGAAGTACACATTAGATTGTTCAGAATAACAAAATTTTGCTTTAGTAAGGGCATTTATTTTACTTAATATTTTAAGTACTTTTATGCTTTTTTTCACATGTTTGTAGAAACTAATATATTTATTACGGGTAATTTAATTACTAAAACTAGAAATTGAAAAAAGATCAAAGTGATCTACCACTGTATAAAACTTTTAGATGTTAATATTATATTTATTTTATTTAATAGTTTATATTTGTAACATTTTCATTATTACTGTGTATTTGTATAGAAAACTAAGCGTTCAGATTGCCAACATATATTTCATTTTATTTGAAATTTTTGAGAGAAAACAAATTTTTTTCACAAGATTGATAATAAAAAAGTTTTCCATGTGCTTCCAACTTTTATGAGACATACTGTATATTTTGTAAGGTAAATTAGTTAATATTCTCGTTTGCTGCTATACATCAAATTCTGCAAATGAAGAACTATATCCGTTAAAGGATATAGGTTTAGTTACCTCTTTACAAATGTTATCCAAAGAACATAATATTTCGTTTCTTAATTAATCACATTCTTCACTCCCTTTTTCCAAACTTCATCTAACACATTATTGTTATAAATAAATTAAGAATATATGCCTCTTTAAAGATTTTCCATTCCAGCAATTTCCCGTTTTATTTGTTCCCCCCTAAATTCTATTAGGATTAGATCACAATGGGAAGGAGATAACCACGTCTTGAGCTATTTCATCCACACTTTTTAAAAAGGAGTTATGAATTAACCTTTTAGAAACTTACATTATATTCAATACTTTTTCTCTGTAACCACTTTTGAAGGTCGCTTTTCAACCATGCCGTACTTGGTAGTTTTTCTACTAATCAAGAGTGGTAGTGGTAGCACTATCTACGACTATAGCCGAACTTACTGGTACGAAATCTATCATTTGTTTAAACTACTTTCTTAAAACATTTGCGTTCACATTTTTCCGGTAGTCATCTGCATGCTTCCATTCAAATGTTAATAAATCTTCTTAAAAAAAGACAGGAAGCAAGACAGCTTTTAATAGAACAAAACGCACCAAACTCAAAGAGGATTGGCATTCTTATCAATCAAACCTCAGAGAGTTCAAGAAAGTCTGCACACAAAGAGCAGCTTCGAGAGTCTACTATTAGGAAATCGAAGATCGGCATATTAACGAAGGAAGATGGAAGCAAAACTTCCAACCTTCCCTAAAGTGCTAAGTTACTAATGAAAACACACTTCCCCGGTTCTAGCACCTCAACAGCATCAAACTGAACGGAAGAAACAATCATACCCTCACTGAACGACTGGCATCTCGCCAGAATAATGATTAATGAGGAAAAGATAAGATGGGCCATATTGCGCTTCATCCCTTTTAAGTCACCAGGGCCTGACGGCATATATCTAGTCCTACTACGGTGGGAATAGTAAAATACAGTCTAAAATTTTCTGATGAGGTAAAATACCTTGGTATTACCCTTGACAGGAAGTTAACATGGAACTCACACTTAGATGGTAGAGCTAAAAGAGCATATACTGCCTATGAGCAATGTCGAACAGTCGAACGCACCTGCGGTCTTTCGCCCAGGGTGATCGCCTGGATCTAGATTGCTGTCATTAGGCCAATGTTAACTTACGGAGCTATTGCTTGGGTACCAAAAGTGCTACAGGTAAATATTCAGCGGATGGCTTGCATAAATATAACAGGTGCCATAAAAACAACACTAGTAGCAGCAACCAGCAACAGTAATGTATTAGTTAGTGATCAGTGAAGTGGTGTCTGGGGGCTCGGGAAACTGACACCTCGGAAGCCCTAAATAAGATACCAAAGAGGATGTCGAAAGCTCGGGGCAATGATAATCGACGCCTTTTAACCCGGAAGACTGTTGAGTTTAATATTAATTCTGGTAATAGTACTAATCTTAGCTCTAGATTGATATTATATATATATATATATATATATATATATATATATATATATATATATATATATATATATATATATATATATAACGCGGAGTCAAACCCGGAAAACAACTGAAACCACATATAGCTCCCGCGGAAATTTCAAATTCAATATATATATATATATATACACACTCAAAAATGTTTTGCATATTATCTGTAACGCCACTGAAAGTTTCTCATTTGAAATTTTTTGCACTATTTTCTTTTTGTCTACTAAAATAATGTATTTTATTGCTTGTGTTTTGTTTCTTAATCGTCGCAAAGATTCTCAGTATTCATATTGTATTCATCAGTTTTCGAAAACCGATATTTGTAAAAATTGGTTTGCGTTTTATTCACTTTGTAGTAAACAATATGAATAGACAAGTGATATCTGAGTTCAACAGAGCTAGAATCGTTACTTTGATTGAGGAATGTCACACACAAGTCGACGTTGCTGTCCGGGTTGGAGTTAATCAGAGTGATGTGTCTCGGATTGTGAAAAAATATCGAGAGACGAATTCTGTTAGCGATCGTCCAAAAAGCGGAAGACCCAGAATTACTACCAATGTCCAAGAACGCTTTTTAACGTTAACTGCCCGGATAAACCCCACTATGACTGTCCCAGCTATTAGAAGAGAGCTTCAACAAGCTCATAATATTGTAATTTGCGATCAGACTATTAGAAACAGGTTACATTCGGCGAATTTATTTACAAGAAGACCATTGTTTGTACCAAAGCTTACGTTAGAGCAGAAAAGGACTCGACTGGAATGGGCCAATGAACATTTACAATGGCATGACAACAGATGGGAAAACGTGTTATTTTCTGATGACACCAAAATTAGCCTTTTGTCGGATAATCGCCGAATTAGGATTTGGAGGAACCCAAATCGACAGGATAGACTTAACCAAGCTGTCCAAAGAGTCTCATATCAAGGTGGCTCCATAATGTTTTGGGGCGGCATCATGCTAAATAATAAAACTCCTTTAATTCCTATTGTTGGTAACATGAATGGACAAATTTATATTGATACCATTCTTAGGCCTGTTGTACGCTTGTGGAAAAGAGCTGTTGGTCCAGAATTTATTTTTATGGACGACAATGCGCCTCCCCATCGTATGAGACATGTAACAGATTTTTTAGAGACAGAAGATATCGTCAGATTACAATGGCCACCTTGCTCACCTGACCTCAATCCCATTGAGCACGGATGGGATATGCTCAAAAGAAAAATTCAGTCTTGGTAGCCACCCCCAAGGATACTACAAGACCTTAGAATTGCAGCGATTGAAGAATGGGGTACCATGGACCAGAACTACATTAATACACTTATAAGAAGCATGAGACATCGCATTCAGTCTTGCATTAATGGAAGAGGTGGAAATACGGTATATTAAGTATTAGTTCCTATATCTGTACAAATTAAAAAAAAATATATTTATAATACATATTATAAATAATGATAATAAATTGTTAATCCTTTAAATTTTGTTTGTTTTTTTCAAACATACAATTTTAGATATATAATAAAGTATTTTGTTAAAAAAAAATAGATTTTACCAGATTAGGTGGATAATTTTGAAAATATTACATTATGCAAAACATTTTTGAGTGTATATATATATATATATATATATATATATATATATATATATATATATATATATATATATATATATATATATATATATATATATATATATATATATATATATATATATATATATATATATATATATATATATATATATAGATGAGTGCCTTAAGGACCGGCAAAATAACGCAGAAGATAAAAAACATAATACGTTGTGTAATAAAAAAGAGATGAAAATAGTAGAGGTGGGGAATGATCGATAGAAACCTATACTTTACATTACCTTACATTAGGACTATCGATAGTTTCCCACATTTAGACGTTAGTTTATGAGCTAGTAGACTTCAGTCATAATTATACGTATGACGTCGAACATTAACATTTTTTAAATTTCTGAAAATATTGATCAAGAATAATTTCTACTATGATTTGAGACATCGCATAACTTTTTGTCAATACAGAATTATCAAAGCTTGGTGGTTTAGTGGTGAGAATATCGTACTTTCACTCGGAAGCTCAGGCTTCGAATCCCACATTTCCATATTGATGTTTACGCGAAAATCAAAAGCGTCGAAGATTTCAAACGTTGGATAACAATCTAGTTATTGTTCATTAGTTCAAAAATTCAATAATTGTCAACGAATGTCCCTAGACTCTCCTAATGAACGAATTTTGATTTTTCAAAATTAATTTAAAACTTTGATATACTTCTATATGTCACACAATTTTCAACTATCTGACGAATGTAGTTTTTGACTTACTTAATTTTTATAATTATCAACTTTCTTCAAAAAGTTATATTGCAAAACTATTTGATCGATTTTACTAAAATTTTGTGTGATGATTTAACATATTACAAATATTAGGAAAAAAGTAAAATAATGAAATTTCTTATTTTTTTTATTACACCGTTTAATAAAAAGTTATGCCCAGTTTTGAGAAATCTCAGAAATCATAAATATTCTAGTGATACTTGGAAGCGATTTATGGAAAAAACTACTTTATATATTTCCGACCCAATGTGGTGATTTTAAAAAAGATAACCGTGGCTAATAATATATCGATTTGGGAGTCTGAACGCTTGAAATATTTAATATATATATATATGCTTTGTTCCAATAAACAACGGAGGTTTTGTAAACAATGAGATATATAAATATGTAACATGAGATAAACATATTGGGCTATTGCAGGAGATTTCGGTCCTATACTAAACTAACAATTCTCGTCTTAACGTTTAACGATTAAGATTTTATTATGAATTTGTTTTTGTTTATAGAATGCACGTTTTTGTTACTAATAATACAAATTCTAATAAAATCAATGACTAATTTAAATGATTTAAAAGTAAAGACTGTAAAAGAACACTAAGCAACTATAACTTGCAGTTATTGCATAACAATCTAGGACGTTTAGGTCCAGCACCCACGACGCAACTATTTTAAAATAATGGTTGAAAACTAGTGGAAAACCAGTTTCAGGAGGATCGACTTGTGGGCGAATCTCCGTCCTTTTACACTGTGGACGCTAATTAAATAGATTTGAGTGAAATGGGTTTCAGACCGTAGTTTTAAAACGGGCGCTCGGCCTTACTATTGATGTCAATTCGACTCCAAACTTATATCGCCAGTCAAGGCGACGGTCAATATCAATTTCAAATAAATCACTTTAGTCCGAAAAACGGAAACTATCACTAAAACGAAAATTTTAAACTAAACAATGTTTTAAATAAGTTGTGCAAAATAATTTAAAATTATATTCCGCTAATGTAGAAATATTTTTAACTGTACTAATACGCATGTGTCATACAATTCAACATGAAGATTGCGTTTGACTGACAAAATTACTAATTTCAATGACTAATGGCTAATTATCAGCAATTAATAATAAAGAGTCTCCTAGACAGGCGGTTACAGTTTTCAACAGGCGATATGTTTCGGAGTCTACATTACCTATGTTTGGCTTATTGGAATGGAGTACGAAATTTGATTATCTAATATTATAATTATTATAGAAATTACTTGTGGTTAATAATTGTCGTTAATACTAAATTTAAGAAACTCAATGGTCGGTTTGTGCAATTATTCTTCATGTAGCTAAAATAAAATAAAAAATAAAACTTACCGTTGTCATTCTTCTAACCATATCCTCACTGATTGCTTCACTGAGTTTAACCTTCCTATACAATGGATGGTTTTGGTAATAATTTATTAAAGATACCAAACTTTCAAATTCGACGTTTCCGATTGTATACAATCTTCCTTCAAGTTTTATTCTACAATGTTTAATCTTCTTATCAGCTCTGAAAAAAAAAAGAAAGAATGTTTAAACTACCAAAAACGTATATAAATATATGAGGCGTTCAGAACCATAGTGGATCATGTCCATAATACATAAGTCAGAGATATTTAGAGTTAAAGTCAACAAGCTCTCCACTATTAATAATACACCAGCGAACCGAATCTAAGTGAAAACCTCTTATGTAATATGTACTTTAAATAATTAAACTATGTGTAATATTAAAAAAATAACCTTTTTGGAAATAATTGGAGACTCTTGAAAAAATTGGACTTGATCCATTATTACTCTGAAATATTTGGTGGAAAAAATGGATTAAAAAGCGAAGTATGACAAAACTGGAATTTTACCTACAAAAAATAATAACAAATAAAAAACTTATTACAACAATGTTCAATAATACTCTCACAGCTTAAGTGGCATTAGTTTTAATCATCATAGACCAGTTCATGATCGTTTATGTCGTCTTCTTCACCCTGTTGCGGGATTCGTGAACGGGTTCCTGTGTTAATGCAGAGACAGCATGTTCTTTTTCTTTGCTTCTGTCACGACTCTAGGTGTGGAGTACAGATGACTTTGATTACCAATGAATTTTGAGACATTTGTTTTGGCCATCGCGACAATAGAAAATCTTCATTCAGCGTAGTTTTGTATTTCAAAACCCAAGGATCTTCTCTCTCGTACATCATCCATCTCATTTCTACCCACTTCGCAGATGCTCTATCATTCTCTTTTTTTCTATTTACATGCACATCTTCTATGTTCTTTGTCGACACAATGTCGTTCCTTTTTATGTTAGTTACTTCAAAAGGCACTGTCAATTTTGAAGTTTTATTACATCAATACAGTCGTCTGGCCCAAAGATGTGAGAAGATTTTCTGGCAGCCTTTTCAATAACCCCAAAATATCTGTCGCTTGGCAAAGAGGAGTGGCCAGATACAAGAAACTTGTGATCTATAGTTCTTATTTTTATGTAAGGATCTTGAACAAGATTTAGTAACGTGGCAGTCACTTCTGTTGAAAATTTCTGTTTTGTCCTGTATATGAATCTGACTAGAGGGTTACGTGGTTATGATTTTTGGCATGTTTTCTTAGATGCATGGTCAACATTGAGGATATTTCCTGAGATCCTCTACCATCATCTGTTTCGTCCTACACATACATAAAGCCGTTATTTTTGTTGAAGGAATGAATTCCTAGGTTATATATATATACATATTTTATTTGTAATATGCAATGGATGTAGACAATTTCGGGTATGGCAGTGTTTTTTGGAGGTCAAAAGTAGCAACATAGTGTTGATCTCATGCGTCATCACTGTACGATTTTAGTACATCTAGAGCTTGTTTTGCTATTGGTACGTGAATATTTTGCTCAACAATAAGTGAATTGGATGTCTTAGGTTCAGTTGCTGCAGCTATTTTTAAGGATAGCTGATCACATTTGGCTAATTCCGATTCTGCAGACGAGTGTTGTTCTGGAGGTATATAATTATCAGATGATGATGCAGATAAATTACTAATGTCGTGATTTGAATCCATTGTTAATCATAAACGATCACGATAAATACACTGAGCACAATCTGACTAGTCAACTGGACTTGATCCACTCTGTCCCGAAATAATATGTGACACATTTGTTCAGAGACATAATAAACTAACGCCATCTGTTTATTATTGGGATAACTTTGGACGTGGTTTGTTATAGCACCAAAAAGATTTCTATCTGTAGAACATAGATACACTGCTAACTTAATTTGCGTAAAAAGTGGACTTAATCCACTAGGGTTCTGAACGCCTCATATTTGGAGAGTCCTAGCATTGTACGAAAATTATTGTCCACTTCTAGCATTGCATTCCCAAACTTTACAATGTCCGAAATGATCAAAATTAAAAATGATTATCGAAACGCTCATTTATTACTATTGACAAGCGACACACGAAATCAAAAATCAAACATTTCTTGTTAATTATTTTATATTTTCTCTCTCTCTCTCTCTCTCTCTATATATATATATATATATATATATATATATATATATATAAATATATATATATATATATATATATATATATATATATATATATATATATATATATATATATATATATAGTAAACTCTTAAATATTGGGGAAATCTGCAAGAAATACTCTAATGTGTATCAATTGTTTCGCCGAACGTTTTCGCCAAAGAGAATTAATTTGGCTTCTTCAGGGCTGAAAGAGAATAAATTATAATTAGCTACCATATAGTATCTATTAAAACATTATTGATCTTACCGTAACTTAGAATTGTAGAGTTAGAATATTAAAAAACTTTGCTAGTAACATAGTGGTGTTTTTTTTGTTACTATGTGCAAAAAAAAGTTTTTTATAAGGATTGAAATGTATGGTAGCTTCGAACTTGACACGTAAAGGCTTACCCAAGGTTAATCGAAAAACCCAATGCAACTACATTTAAAAGGAGGTAATTCTTTGAATTGTCGGCAATAACTAAATTTTTGATTTTTATATAGTTAAAAGTGAGGTTCTGTTTAAGCCAGAACGCAAGCGCAGACAACTTCAGTAGGTCGTATGAATCTTTATGTCGTTAAGGTTCATTGGTAAAAAACGAATGAATTTAAGTCCCAGTAAAGGGAAATATTATTTTGATTTTCTTTATTTAATTATATTATATTGTTCATGTATTATTGAATCTTATTGAGACGTATCTAAGAAAAGCAAGGGAATGATATATATTTTTTGTTAATGAAAATTAATTAAATATATATATATATATATATATATATATATATATATATATATATATATATCTTTCGAATCGACAATATGATAAACAGCTGTGCCAAACTAAAATATAAATAATAAAAAAAAATTGCTCTGCAATAGAGTGATAATGTTAGTAAAACATTTTAAAGCTTCAAGAGATAGGTACATCAGTATAATACAGATAACAGTGAAATATTTCAGATTTTGAAGAGATGTATATGATAATTTAAAATGATTTAATCCTACAATCCAGAAGTCAGAAGCCCTAATTAATTATGGATTTATAACCTGATTGATGTTTGGTTTTATTTAATAAGAAATGGGAAATAATCGTAAACATTGATATGAATCGATATCTGTCATATTCTCCCAAACTTTAAAGCATGGCTACTTATTGTATGTGTAAACTATATGTATAAACTATAACTATATGTATATTATGTGTAAACAAAAAGAATTACTAAGAACAATCAAAGAGAGGAAAATGCAATACTTAGGTCATGTGTTGAGAGGCGAAAGATACGAATTACTTCAAGTTATACTGAAAGGAAAAGTACAGAGCAAAAGATCAGTAGGAAGACGCCAGAACTCGTGGCTGAAAGACCTGAGGAGATGGTTTGACCGCTCATTCGCAGAAATCTTTCGCGCAGCAGTTTACAAAGCTACAATTGCCATTTGGATCGCCAACCTTCGAAAGGAGACGGCGACATGAGAAGAAGACTTATTGAAATTCGAACAATGTACAGCATATATTTTATACAAAGTCCGACGACTATGTATATTTCGGAGATTCTACAGTAAAGTGGTACAATTCTAGAAGTGGACAAGCTTTTCCAAACAAATATATATATATATATATATATATATATATATATATATATATATATATATATATATATATATATATATATATATATATATATATATATATATATATAATGATCGTTTTCTAATTTTACCCTCATATTTTCGCATTTTCTTCTTAATCCCTTTAAAGCTTAGTCGATGTAAATTCGAACAACCTTGTTTTAAACCTGACACCGCGAATTCATCTGACAGTTTTTGTCCTAATTTTACTTCAGTTTTGTTTTTTTTGTAAAGTTGTCTTACCGCAAGTTTTATCATATCCCAAACGAATACATTCAAAAAATAACATACGTATTTATTTAAGATATTTAAATGGAATGTCTTACCTAAAACTAATAGTGTAACAATTAGTATCATTCTCACTGGGCCTGACTAGAAAAGCTCCTTCAGTTTTATTCCTCTTCAAAATTTCTTCTGCTTGATTTTTTCCCGTATTCTTGTGATACCATTCTTCGTTCTCGTGAAGATTCGGTTGTGGCACTGGTTCTTGTAGAGTTATCGAAAAATCCGCTGTGACTAGAGGTGTTGTTCGGTAGTGGGTGATGAGACTGTATAAACTGTCGAAATATTTTGCTTCTATGAGGTAGTACTTTTTTATCTGTTTGTCTTGCTTGGAACGGATTCTGCAGTGATTCACTTGACCGTTTCGCCAAAACGAAAGACAGTATTCACCCACAAATGTGACACTTGCTCTTACTAAGAAAGTGCCATCACCTGAAAACAAAGAAATGAATAATTTTCATAAATTTTTAAATTATTTTTAATCAGTTTTGCAATTTAAACAGAAATTGTTTTTTCTCGCTCCATATCTCACCCTTTAAGAGGTGTGGCTTAATCACTCTTTGCCAGAGTTCACTGTGTAAACTCTGGCAAACCTGAGCAACCTTACCGGAGATTGGGTAACGAACCCCCAGTGGAAAGTCGGATCAGAGCCGACGAGAAATGGTGGAGAAATGGACCGAAAAGGGGGTCGGGCGAAGAGCCAACTACTCATTCCTGGAAAAAGACTACAGTTACGGAATCAACAGATCAGCCTCGGAGTAAAGAATAGATTGACCGGCGACGACTTAGGCAACAAATATGGAATAGCGGCAATTCAAGGAACCGAATGGCTTGACTTTCAGCCGTTAAGTTAAAGAATGTGTAAATTACGAATTACATCAAAGTTCTTTATTATTACAATTTTATCAACATTTACTGCCCTACAGAATAAAAGGACATATAAGAAAAAGAAAAGTTTCTCCCTAAATGAGACATCCATAAGGCCACATGGCTTTTACCGAATGGTCAAACAGCCAACAAGATAGGTCATATGTTAATAGACAGCAAAGCGACAACAAACGTATTGGAGGTAAGAGCTAGGAGGGAGGTAGTACACGGTTTGGATCACTTTCTATTACAAATGAAATTTAGGTGCCGTATAAACAGACAGGAAAAGATCAAATACCCAAAAACTAAAAAATTAAACATGGACAACCTGAAAAATCCAAAAATAGAAAAGAGATTGCGAAAATAATTGAATACAGAGCTCTTAGAACAGAGAAAGGAAACAATACAAGAACAATGGAACAAGATTAAGAGGTAAACATATAAATAACGGCTAATGTTAACATTAGCTAAGCTAAGAATGTTAACAAGCAGTAGACAAAAGGAATGAACTATACATGCAGTATACTTCAAAAACAACACTAGAAAGGCGCGAAAAATTTGAAGAAGAACGAAGAAAGGCAGAGAAAATATCCAGAAGAAAGAAGAGGGGATACGAAAACGACCAAATACTAAAAATGGACGAAGATTTCAATCAGGGTGACACTAAAGGAGCATATAAATTCTTGAAACAATTCAGAGTGTGATATAAACCACGCAATAATCTTTTTAGAAATAGTGAAGGACACATTATCAGGAATAATGCTGCAATAAAAGCAGGCTGGAAAAACTAATTCGAGGGAGCAGGGCAAATACGGCCCATAAGTATTGAATTAATATACCCGTCCACATGACAGGAAATAATGGATTCCATTAAAGCACTGAAGAATAATAAAGTCGCAGGTACTGACACATACCTGCTGAAATTCTTAAAATTTGAGGACACACACTGATAGATAGATTTCATAGGGGGACAAACTCAACTAAAAAAACTACAGAGGCATCTCTGTGTGAGATATATGGTGTTTACGTGGATCATAAACAGGAGACTGATATTGAGAGATTGAAGTATATTTCTCCCTGCCGCAAGGGTATTAATCTGAAGAGATTCATAGGGAAGTAAAGTTCAAAATATATCAAACAATCATACGATCAATAGCAACATATGGCGCAGAAACATGGATCATGACAGAAAAACAATACACCTTATTATTACTATTGAAAGAAGGATATTAGGAACAATATTGGGTATGTGACAATGGTATGTACATCAATATTACAAAGAATCCTCTATAGCAAATTATGCAAAAATACAAACATTGCGCTGGGCAGGTCACTTATCACCTGGCGCTCTTAAGAACCAAATGTAATGTAAACCAAGACTTATAATTAACATCCAGAAAACTAAATACATGCCGGATCTATCAGAACGCAACAAAATAACTTAGAGGTGTAACATGAAACTATAGAAACAATGGAAGAATACTGCTATTTAGGGTCACTGGTGGATTGCAAAAACAACACATCCAAAGAAATAATAACAAGCATATATGTAGCTAACTGCTGTTATTTTGACCTAGGCCCTCAAGTAAGAGCGAGAAGTATGCCAAGAGCAACAAATGTCAGCTTAACGAATCAGATCTCACTCACAAATATTGGTTTAAGAATCCATCTCCGCCTTTGTGCACTGCTTTCCAGAATAATCCTATGTTTTCAAAGGATTTGACCACAGTAAACAAAAACTTAGACCACATTGTTCCCTTGCATAAAACTGAAGTAATAATACCCATATACAGTGAAAACAACAAAATCAGCAAAAATATTCTTAGATCTGTTGAATAAATAAATGTGAATGAAGACGATAATTGAAACATTGCGGTAAACTGGGTGATCTTGAAACATCTTTTTTGAATGTCCTAAGTTTCAACAGCATTCCCACTCTCTATACAAAAGTTTAATATGTATGCCCCATTCAATATCCAGTCTCTGCTGGCTACAGGCTCACACCAAATATACAATATCATTATATATTTCTTGTCAGACACATTCACGATCCTATAAGATTTGTACGCGAGCATGAAACTTTTCATGATCGTGTGGATTTCAAGTTTAGATTTGCATCATTCGTTTATCCTAAATGTTATAACACCTTATCCATTGCCCAGTTTTGTTTGTCTACTAAAAATGTCTTTATAGGCCCCTAGACGAGAAGCAAGTGACCCCGTATGTTTCCTTATCGTATTTTCTTCTCTTAATTATCCGTTAATTTTGTATTAGGGATAGGATTGTGTATTTGTCTGATCAGAGAATAATTGCAACTAGCAGAATGACTAATATCTTTGCTATTAAAAAGCAGCAAAGTGAAAACTTTATAAAACAATACTACGCCTAGTGCTCACTTACGGATTGGAAACATGGGCAATGACGATGCGAGATGAAGAGTTACTACGAATCTTTTAAAGTGAAGTATTGAGTACCATATAGAGAGGAGTAAACGAACAGGGTGTATGGAAACGCCGATATAATTCCGAACTCCATAGACCTTTTATGATGCAGATATCGTGAAAACCAACAAAATAAACCGTCTAAGATGGGTGGGCCACGTTATGTGAATGGATGAAAGTGATTCTCCTGCCAAAATAACTATGATAAATAGACTGACCGGAAGAACAAGGGAGCAACCAAAACGCAGATATCTTGTCGTTGTGCAGACAAATTTAAAAAAGATTGAAGTGAGGGAATGTAGAAAGCAGGCACTGGATAGGGAAATATTGAAGAATATTTTGAAGTAGGCCAAGGCTCAAGCCAAAATACCTATAATTTCGATTGTTTCTCTCAAACTTAATTTTATATAGACTCGAATATGTGCCGAAGTACACACAGAGGTATTTTACCTAAAAAACTGGCCAAAAATGGAAATTTCAAATACTAGCATTTCGGGCCCATTCTTGTCCCTAATCCAAGTAGTTGTAAGTAACGTCGTGTCGCGCCATCCTCTCAAATAGCCTTAGCAAACAAATTTTACAAAACACACTTTGTAACATGTTTTAGCTGCGTTTAGTAGTGAGGTTTTACTAGACTTTTTTGTAAGATTTAAAATTTTTTTATTTTTATAATTCGTGATTTTTGTGAAAGGGGCAATTATGGATATGACAGAGGAAGATAAGTACACAATATTGAACCATTTTTTAAAATATTACCCTTCTATATCTTCAATCTTGATGGAAGATTCAGATGGATATCACATATTAAAAGAAAAGACAAGAGTTTGGAATCAGATATAAAAAAATGTATTAGTTGCTTGGACGTAACTCCAGAGTATTAGCTGAGCATTGCTAACATGATTCATGCCTAAAGACACATTTGAAAATAGAAAA
The DNA here is from genome assembly GCF_040954645.1 of Diabrotica undecimpunctata. NCBI lineage: Eukaryota > Metazoa > Arthropoda > Insecta > Coleoptera > Chrysomelidae > Diabrotica > Diabrotica undecimpunctata. The sequence continues at coordinate 82,971,701 of NC_092811.1, read as the reverse complement.
CATGATCATCTATGTCTGATTTTCCATTTTAACAAAAATTATTGAATAAACTCTCGGTAATACATTATCAGCTCTATATATTCAACATACAAATTACAGAATAATTCTAATGCTGGTTTTAATGCAGAAAGTGTTTGTTTAATTTGAACTATGATGGTAAATACATCAATAATAAGCATAATAATACGTACCTAAGTGGGAATAAGCTCTCAATAACTGTTCGGCTTCTTCTCTACCTTTAGGTAACCTCCCATGAAACCATTTTTCACTAAAATGCAGTTCTTCATTAGGAACATTTTTTGGCCCTTGAAACGATCCACTATCTTCTTCGTCTTCGGACTTTTCAGATTCTTGATTCAACTTATAACTATCAAAATAGAAAAGTTTACTTTGGGTCAAAACGAAAAAATGTGGATTCCACTCCTTATCTACGCAGTCTTTTAGGTACATAATTCCGTTTTTGCACGAGTTTCGAAGGTCCATGTCGGTGGCATCGTTCCTAACTAAAAAGGAACTTTCGTCTTGACCTTCTGGAAGTTTTTTGTGTTTTAAAATGATTTTTTTGCGAAGGGCATAGGGTGAAGGAAGCTTGGTTTCTCCACTTTCGACTGGCTGGGTTAAGAGCATGTCACCGAAAACTTCCTAAAATGGTTTTTGTATAGATTAGTATTATCGTAGTAAGTTTTATACAGTGTACATAGTATACACGAGTCAATAAAATAAAAAACATTCATCAAAATGCTGCAAATCATTCACGTTTACTCAATTAATAATTACAACAAAAACCATCTAGACGGTGATAAAATAAATGTTAAATGTTATATTTCATGTCAACTTAGAATATATACAAGTAATTGCATGATCTATCGTATTAGGAGACTTTAACGCAAAAATTGGGGAAGGAGCCGTAGATCACGTAGTTGGAAAATATGGCCTTGGTCAGAGAAACAACAGAGGGGACAGACTGATACAGTACTGCCAAGACAAAGATCTAGTCATAACGAATACTTGGTATAAGTTACCACCCAGGAGGCTTTACACATGGAAGTCGCCTTTAGACGGACATCAGGGAATTATAAGGAACCAAATAGATTATGTGAAAATAAATAGAAGGTACAGGAATGCTATTACTAAGGTATCTGCATTACCTGGAGCAGACATAGGATCCGACCACAATCCCTTAGTAGCAAATATTAAACAGTAAACATTAAAGTATCAGTAAACATTAGAAAACTCAAAAACAAAGAAACAAGTGAAGCGTACACAGAGGAAATAAACAATAGGTTCTCTAATATGGCAACTGAGGATGATGTTGAAAAGTCATGGACCACCATAAAATAATCATTTGGTGAGGTGAACAACACTTTTCTACTCGAGAGTAAAACAACTACCAAGAATGAGTGGATGACAGAAGAAATATTAGAGATGATGGAACAACGCAGACAGTGTAAGATTAGACAGGACCAAGTAGGGTACCAAAATATACACAGTCAAATTCGTAAAGAAATTATAGCGGCGAAGGAGATCTGGGTAACTACACTTTGCACCGAGGCTGAAAACCTATATAAACTCGGCGACAGCTTCAATCTTCACAAGAAAATTAAGGAAAATGCTGGTATCTTCAAGAAAAAACAAGTCACTGGTATACATAATGACCAAAATGAACTAATAACGGACCCTAGCGATATACTTAATACTTGGAAATTGTACACAGCCAATTTGTTCAATGATGACAGAACACAAAAACAACCACAACAGGGAGACCATTTGTATGGCCCACGTATTTTGAAAGCTGAAATTGTACACGCTATCAAACTATTAAAAAGTAACAAAACCCCACGACCAGATGATATGTACGCAGAAACAATCAAGTTACTTAATGACGAAAACCTAGACATCATTGTCAAACACTTTAACGACATTTACGATACGGGCCAGATTCCAAAAGATTGGCTTCGCTCTACATTTATCGCCCTACCAAAAACACCACGTGCGAACTTCTGCAAGGACCACCGACTAATAAGCCTAACAAGTCATTTTTTAAAACTTTTCCTGAGAATACTGCACACTAGATTGTTTAAGAAATCTGAAGAGGTCAGTGGATGGAGTCAGTTTAGTTTCAAAAATGGACTTGGCACGAGAGAAGCGATCTTTAGTATGCAAACATTAATACAGAATTGTTTAGATCAAAGAAAGTATGTTTTTGTCTGTTTCATCGAAGACCTCCAAGAGTTGGGATTGGACGACAAGGATATAAGAATTATCGCCAATCTGTATTGGAACCAGACAGCAACAGTACGTTTTCAAAATTTCAACGAAACAGAAGATTTCTCCATTAAAAAAGGAGTAAGGCAAGGTTGTATACTGTCTCCAATGCTGTTCAATTTATACGTAGAAAAAGCCTTCGCAGAAGCAGTGGCTGACTCTAATAAGGGTATTAAAGTTAACGGCATATTTATTAATAACATCAGGTATGCCGATGATACAGCCATAGTGGCAGATAACATCGAAGATCTTCAATGCCTTTTAAATGATCTAACTCTTGCAAGTAAAGCTCGGGGTTTGAAAATAAATATTAAGACATAAACAATGATTATAAGTAGAAATGATTACCCCAACGCAAAGATATATGTCTCTAGAGAAGAAATCGAACAGGTCAGACAATTTAAATACTTGGGTTGTTTGCTGAACGAGGGTTGGGACCCCGAGAATGAAATAAAGGGCAGAGTTGAACAAGCCAGAAATGCTTTTTTGAGGCTTCGTAAGTTTCTGACTGGTCGCAAATTGGACTTCAACCTCCGATACAAGATGATTAAGTGTTACGTGTGGCCTGTTCTCTTGTACGGAATGGAAGCATGGACGTTAAAGGCCAGTTCCATTAACAAACTTGAAGTGTTTGAAATGTGGTGCCTGCGTCGAATGCTTAGAATATCATGGACGGACAGGGTCAGAAATGAGGAAGTACTCAGAAGAGCGGGCTTACAGGATAGGGAACTTTTTAGTTATGTAAAAAGTAAGAAGACTGCATACTTGGGACACATATTACGAGGAGAAAGATATACTTTTTAGCAACTGACACTCGAAGGGAAGATAGAGGGTAGGAGAGGTCTGGGACGTAAAAAAATGTCATGGCTGCGCAATATTCGACAATGGACAGGAATCCACAGCTCTGAAATGCTTCGCAATGCTGCTAAAAACAGAATTATTTAATCCTGACTATTTAACATCTCACCTGACAAGACGATGTACGGTGGACGCCTACACAGAAATGCACGGCACCTTAAGAAGAAGAAGCATGATCTATACTTGATGGACTGTTGCTTGGAAAAGTAATCTACTGGTAGTGCGCATTCCACTCATTCTATAGCCTCGACGTTTTTCTTCTACATCGATCACGATAGAACCTACAACACATTTTCCATAGCGTTCGTGCTGGAAAAACCGTTTATAATAAAAAGGTCCCGAGAAATGATCAAACCATTCAGTTGTTACTTAGGTATGAGCAATAGCGACACCCAAAACTCCGAGTATGTTTTTGTGTTTTAACTATGTCTTATAAATAACTAGCTTTGACTCAGCGGTTATCCAATAGGATGCAGTGAACTTTTCCAATCATACAGTAGTTATACTAGAACTAGAACACTAATAAATAGAACAAGAACATATTTTGAGGATCTTAAATCAAATTGATGTGTATGGGTGTGTAAGGAGGTCGCGAAGAGCAATATTATGACACCGTATCCTGTTGGTACCACTTAGCCTGTCCTACTCAATCTTTATCTTCACCTCCAAGTTGGTACATACCGGCAATCTGAGCAACTTCACTGAAAATGGGTAATAAAAGAAGAGAAATGAGATAAAGCAAGAGAAAAGAGAAGAAACACGAAGATAAATGCAAGAACTGGAAACTCACAACAGACCAGAGACGAGAAAATTTTAGCAGAACCTAAATAAAATGCGAAAAGATTTTATACCTAGACTAGTTAGGTGTAGAATTAAAGACAGAACAATAATAAATGTCAAAGAAGAAATACTGAAGGAATGGGGAGAAAATTTCAAATGACGATTAAACAAGGTCAATAAAGAAATGATAGAAATTCATTCTTAAGATATTAACGACCACAGGGAAGAAGTCCCCACAATCTTGAAGATTAGGTATGCAATCAACAAACTCAAAAATGGAAAATCATTAATTTAATATTAAGAAGTTAATTAAACAAAGTGGTGAAAGCCTAACAGAGCTCTGAAACTGTTTTCTTGTGTCATATCTAAGTTAAATATTATGTTTATATTAGATTAAGCCACAAATAATTGCAATGCAAATTAACATTTTAACTAATGCTTGGAGTTTCGATTTCCACTCCGGAAATCCTTTTCAAAAAAATATTGAAAACGAAATTTTTTTTTTGTGAAACCGATTTCCGCAGTGGAAATAGAAACGTCAAACATAACTTAAAAATGTAATTTTCATTACAATTAATTGTGGCTTAAAGCAGTATTTGGCATACAAATGAAATCCTTTTGCCCAACATTTAATTCTCTTATTACTTTCTATTAATGAACTAATACTTCTTCCATCTTCGCAGTTTGGCTTCGAGTTTTTAGCAAAACAATTAATGCAGTTAAAAGCTCACAGGCGTAGAAAGGTCTTGGAAATAAGAGGGGCGCTGTTTGCGACTCAAACACTTATTCAAAATGCCTCGATCGCCAAAAAAATATATATATTTGTTTCATCGACTACCAGAAGGTTTTTCATACAGTCCAGCATGAAAAATTGTTGTATGAACTACAGAAAATTAAAAAAATGACTACAAAAGATCTCCGTATAATTCAAAACCTGTATTGGAACCAAGAAGCAACCTTAAAATATTTCAACTACACTACTACAATAGTATAAAAATAAACGGTGAATATATTAACAATATCAGGTATGCAGACGTTACCGTTCTAATAGCAGAAAACATGGAAGACAAATTTAACCTGCTACGATTAATAATTGAAGGGAAGATAAAGGGCCGAAGAGGAGTAGGCAAAAGAGCAATGTCTTGGCTTCGCAATATCAGAACTTGGACGGGCATGAACGTTCAACAATTTTTAAGCAAACCTCCAATAATGGAGTGCACCAGAAGAAAAAGATGTTTCTCTTACATAATCTTTCTGAGTACGCTTTAATGTCTATTACAAGACCCTTGACATTTTTTGAACTATGGACTATGAAACCTGTTCCGAATATATGTTCACTCGGGTAGCAGCTGTAGTAGAATTTATATTCAATATGTTCATACCCGTCCATCTATTCTCCTTCAGAGCTATTATATTAATCTTATATTGTCGTAAAATTCTCTGAAGTATTTGGAACGCTTAGACTCTGTACAATTTACGGATATTTCAAGTATGTAATTTTAATTTTATCCCTAATATCGCCTGATTGTCATCGTAGGTTCTGTTCGGTTAAATTCTTTGAATTTTAGTTACGTTTAATTTTTTACAGGATAGGGTTAGAACCACATCTAACCCCTAACCTTGAGGACCATGGATACCTTTGTTAAGGATACCTTAGCTAAGGGGTTCTATTTAAAACGCTGGAAACTCGACTCGAATTGTGCTACTCTAAGTCCATTTTGACTGGTTTCAGTTTGTAAACCATGTTTACCAAATATGTTTACAAAGGTTCCCAAAAATTGCCTAATGTTATAACAGCATCGTGTCTTTATATTTTATCACTTACTTACTGTAGATCTTTATAGAACCTTATTAACTCTTCTTCCTAACATCCTCCGTGGGTGCATATACATTGACCATTATATCATCGCCTTATGCAATTTACCTTTGAGTCTTATGATCCAAATTCTGATATTGGTGTAAACGCGATAATAGATTTTCTCAGTTTTTTAGTTACAGTCCTCTACACTTCTTTCACCTTGTCAGGTTTCGTTTCCGGAATAGTGTAGTGAGAACTTATTTAATTTCTCCGTGACTTTTCCATCTGATTTCCTACATTGCCAATATTGCAACTACGTATTTTCCAAGTTATTCTGCTAAACTAATCATAAATTCTGCATGTGAGGGAGTTCGCACTATCCAGGTTCCAAATTTTAATTTTATGATCATTTCCATTTTTCTTAGCTGAATTCCTAGTTGTTAAATCCGTCATGTTGTCTCATTAGCAATTATAGTTGCAACAATTGAGTTACAAGGAAGAACTGTTAGCCCTTCGCTCAACCCCCTATTCATCGGAGTACCAAAACTCCCTGCTTCGTCAGCCCTGACTTCACCTTCCACTGGGGTTGATTACAGGGGTTGATTCAGTGAAGTTGCTCAGATTGCCGGTGTGTACAAACTTGGAGGTGAAGATAAAGATTGAGTAGGACAGGCTAAGTGGTGCCAACGGGATGAGGTGTCATAATATTGCGCTTCGCGACCTCCTTACACACACATACACACCAATTTGATTTAAGATCCTCAAAATATGTTCTTGTTCTATTTATTAGTGTTCTAGTTCTAGTATAACTCCTGTATGATTGGCAAAGTTCACTGTATCCTATTGGATAACTGCTGAGTCAAAGCTAGTTATTTATAAGACATGGTTAAAACACAAAAACATACTCGGAGTTTTGGGTGTAGCTATTGCTCATACCTGAGTAACAACTGAATGGTTTGATCATTTCTCAGGACCTTTTTATTATAAACGGTTTTGTCAGCATGAACGCTATGGAAAATGTGTTGTAGGTTCTATCGTGATCGATGTAGAAGAAAAACGTCGAGGCCATAGATCATGATTTTAAAATGTGTAAGTTTAGAAAATTTATTTGTAATAAACGTAAAAAAGTAGGGCATATTGCGGCAGCATGTAAAGTTAGGGAAAACAATTTTATAGAATACATAGAAACTGATAATGTAGATGCTGAGGACAATACCTCAGAAATAGATGGTATGGTGAGGATGCTGCAGGTGGATGTTTATAATGTTGAGGCTTATATTAAACCAATGTCAATAACCGTTTTAATAAATCAGCAACCTATTGTTTTGGAAATAGATACAGGAGCTGGTGTTTCTTACATTCCTTTTAGTATGTATAATCAACGTTTTTCGATGGTAGAGTTAAAACCAAGTTTGATTAAATTAACCTTTCCGTGCCCGTGCGGGGTATTTTAGGTACCCCAGATGCGGTTTTGTTATTATAACTTTTTAAAATATTTTTATTTTTTTTTGTTTCTCCAGGTAATCTTAGAAAATAAATTACTAAATCCTTTTTTTATAAAAATATTAGATTAAATTTCAATTTTCTACTAAAATTGAAATTAATTACTTACTACGCACGGCCTGCTATATATTGAAATCATATACGTATATTCCTGTCGTCGGCCAGCTAAACACATAAACAATATTCTATTTTTAGATTACTGTTAGTCTTTACTTTGCTTTGCTTCACGTATGTGTGTATTTCGGAGAAAATGGCGCGACGTAAATATTATACTGAAGAGGAATTACGTAGAATTTTAGAAGAAAGTGATAATAGTGACGATGAATGCGAGCTTAGTGATAGTGAATCAGAAAGTACGGACAATGTCGAAGAACAAGAAATAGTTCTAGATGAAATTAAAGCCCTTGAAAACGAAAGCGAAAAATCTACTTTTGAGCCAGTTGCCGAAATAGTAAAATTAAAATCTGGATATGAATGGAAAACACAACCACCTGCACCTATAAGACGCAGGGCTTATAATATAGTAAATTGTCGTGAAGATTTACAAAATAATAGGTGAGTATACATTTTGAAAATAAACAAACGTTTTGATAAATTCGCAATTTGTTTTAGTATGGCTCTTACTTCAATAAAAGAAGCATTCCAATGCTATATAAATGAGAATATGCTAGCTAAAATAAACACGCACATAAATCGACACGGAGAAGTTATACTGAAAAATTTAATGAATATCATGCTAATCAAATGGTTTGAAAAAATATTAAAATTACTGAATTATACGCTTTTATTGCAGTACTTATAGCCAGTGGAAGGAATCACGGAAGAAAACTTCATTTGGCGGAAATGTGGGCCGAAAATGAACTATTCAAACAACCATTTTTTACTGCTGTAATGTCTCGAAATAGATTCAAGATGATCTACAGACACATAAGATTTGATGACCCCTCCACAAGAACAAATAGAATAATAGAAACAAAAGATAATATAAGAAAATGTCCATTTATAGTTTATATAAAAAGTAAACCTGGTCGATATGGAATAAAAATTTGGGTTTGTTCGGACTCTGATACTGCTTATATTTTGAACAGTGAGATATACACTGGAATGATAGAAAAACAACGAGAAGTGAATCAAGGTTTTGGGGTAGTATTAGATATGGTCAGACCCTATTTTAGATCGGCGCGTGGAGTTACTACAGACAATTTTTTTACCTCGATTCCCCTAGCCGAATTGCTAAGACATCAACTTACAATTACGGGAACTCTAAGGGCTAACAAAAAAGAGATTCCTGCCGAATTTGTTGAATGATCTCACATTCGTGTCCTATGTACCTACAAAAAAGAAAGCAGTTATTCTTTTATCGACACAGTTTCACAGCAACGAAATATCCTCTTAGGGTTAGAAAAAGGTTAAAGTATTTTGATAGACCAGTGGTAATACCAAAAGGTAAAATTGAGGTACAAACTAAAATAGGTAATAGAGTTGAAAATGTTTCATTCACAATAGTGGAGGGAGCTACTAAGGCACTGTTAGGCAGGGATATCTTTATAAAATTTAATTTATCCATAGGGGAAACAAAAGTCTATATTGGAAATCATGAATTAGGTTTTAGTAATTGTACCCAGATTAATGCAATAAGTATAAATGAAATTGACTTTAAATCACAATTAAATGTTTTATTAAGAAAAAATATGAGAAAATTTTTAATGATGAATTAGGTAAGTAGGTATATAGGTGAGCAAGTTCATTTAGAGATGGATAAAGATGTTAGGCCAATTTTTCAAAAACCACATCAAATTCCTTTTGCATTTAGAGAGAAAGTAAAGGCAGAATTGCTTAAATTAGAGAAAGAAGAGGTAATAGAGAAAGTAGAAAATGCTTTATGGGGTACACCATTGGTACCTGTGCTCAAACCTAATGGTAAGGAAGTAAGAATATGTGCTAATTATAAGGTAACAATAAACAAATATTTAAAAGATTCAAATTATCCAGTATCTTTAATAGAAGATATTTTTGCTGCTTTGAAAGGTGGGGAAAAGTTTACTATATGGGGGCAGATAGGGTGAATCCATTATATAAACTTCTAGAAAATAGCAAATATTTATGGACAGATAATTGTCTAAATTCATTTGATGCTATTAAGAAGGAGATAACTTCGAGTCATGTGTTAATGCTTTTTGATCAAAATAAACTTATTAGACTAGTTTGTGATAGTTCAGAATCCGGGTTAGGTGCAGCATTGGCAGAGAGAAATTATGCAATGGCCCATAACGAAGCCTTAGCAATTGTTTGGACAGTGCATAAGCTTTATCATTACTTAGCAGGTAGAAAGTTTAAAATCTTGAGTGATCAAAAACCCCTGCAGGCACTTTTTGGTGAGTTTAAAAGTCTCCCCAAAATGGTCTCAGCAAGGTTACAGCATTGGTCTTTCTTTCTGTCAGGATTTGATTATGTTTTTAAATTTATTAAAGGAGCTGGCAATGTGCAGGCAGATGCTTTGAGTCGACTTCCTCTAGAGAAAACAGTAAGTGAAAAAGAGGAAGGTGTTGATTATCTACATTTTATAAAAGGGTTGGCTCCAATCGATACCCTCAAGATAAGGGTAAAAACCAGGACAGATCCAGTGTTACCTTGTTTGTTTAACTATATTAGATATGGATTCCCGGAGAGAGTAGATGAAATAATGAAACCGTTTTTAAATAGAAAAGAAGAACTATCTGTGGAGAAGGGGGTGATTGTTTGGGGATTTCGAGTAGTAGTGCCAACAAAGTTACGAAAACAATTGGAGTTGCACAATACACATGAAGGAATTTCCAATATGAAAGCAAATGCACGAGCTTATTACAGACATCGAATCTTATGTAAAATTTAGAGATTGTTTTGCTCGGTTTGGTTTACCTAAAGTAGTTGTTACAGATAATCGCCCTCAATTTTCATCAGGTGAATTTTCACAGTTTTTACATAATAATGGTATTAAACAGTCTACATCACCACCATATCATCCAGCAACAGATGGGTTTGCAGAGAATTTTGTTAAGACAGTAAGTTATTGTTGGATTATATAAATTTAGTACACTGTACTATATAGGTGCATCACCCTCCAGTCTTGTAACCCGATTAGATGGACATGTATTATGGACATGTAGAGAGAATCAGAGTTCTAAATTAATTGATAATAAATTAAATAGTAATAGACGAATTGAAACTTTTCAAGTGGGGGATAAAGTCCTTTGTAGAGATTATCGTTATCCTAATCGTAAAACATGGGCAAAATAGATGAATTTTTAGGTGACAGGATATATTTGTGTAAGTTAACACAGCAGGGTTTAATTTGGAAAAGACATTTAGACCAGATTTTGCCACCTTTAGACCAGATTTTGCGAGATAAAGGATCTGATTCTAACTACGATAGTCTTAATGAAACCATTCTAACTGATATAACTAATAATAATACAATTAGTACCAGTGTTGGACACCTCTCAGCTGTAAGAGAAGGGGAACTGTTAAAACAAAGTGATATTGATACGAGAGATTTTGAAGAGGCTGGTAATGAAGTAGCAAGTGAAGCAGTGGTTAGTGAGGTTATTGAGAAACCAGAGACCAAAGAAAGTGTGACAGCAGTTCCAAGTAGACCAAAAAGAAATGTATAACCACCTGTGCGTTTAAACTTATAGTGGGGAGGTATTGTAGTATATTATAATAGGTACAGACAAAAAAAGAAGAAAGCCAAGGAACATATTATTATGTTATGCCAATTGTCAATGTAAAAAGGGTTATAATTATTATTCCCCTCTAAGTTAAAAATACACGTTGTATAAAGCTGTAAAACGATGTTTAATCATTTATATTCTTCCTCCACATTACATTACTAATAATGTTTTGTCTGTCACTACTGATCGTTGAAGTCAGTTTTTTGGTAACAGACAAGTGCCGTCACAGTATCTTTACGTCATGTTGGAGTAATAGTGGATCCGTTATACGTCTAATTAACTTACACAGCTAAATTGAATTATTTGAATGGACTTTTTTTGTAAATATTACATTAGGTTGTGTACACACTGTATAACAAATCCAGTAATATTATATTCACATTAATTTACCTGCATTGCTGACGCCATCTTCTTTTGTTGCGGTAACGTACAATTGTCTTCAATAGATAGTATAACAGGATACTCCGATGTAGCGAAGGCATGTTCTTTGATTGTCTTAATAACATCCATGAACTTAATTTTAGTCGTCAGCGTATGACCGTGATAAATGAATGGATAGCCATCAGGACCATCCCAACAATCCAGTTCAATACACCTACAACCCATTCTTAAACATCTAACATAAGCTTCAACTGAAGATTCACTAGAAAACTGGTCACCCGTTAAATACCTAAAAAGTTAGAAACATGTTCGTTGAATACAATCCATTTTAAGACAAGGGTATTATATTATATATCTCATATACTAGTTCCCCTTCTACAATTAATAAATGTCCTGTTACATTATTAGCCGAGTTTTATTAACTTTTTTTATATTAAGATCAAATTAATTAAGTTCAACAAAGGTGCAAAAAGGAGCTAATTCACGTGGCAATAAAGTAATTATTTGCTGAATGGATTGCACTCATTATTGAAGGACTTTGTAATAATGTAAAATAAACAAATTAACGCGCAATCTAACCGTTTTCCACAACAAATCACATACTTACAACATTAAAAAAAAAAAAAAAGAAACTCTAGTGATGTGTCAATTCCAAATTTACTTCCTAATTTAGTTTAATAGTTGAATTATAAGTTTATTCAAATGTTTTTAATATTGTTACGAAGCTCAGTCATTAAATTGATAAAAACAAAACAAATCATTTAGTTAGTAGTTTTGACCGGCTTGAGAGTTGTTGTAGTGTTACCAATCCCTAAAAAATATCCTTAAGATCAAGATTAATTTTTTTTCGTCAACTTTTAGAATATTTTAATGGTTATTCTGCTATTCGGGACTGAAACGAATCCAAATAAACCAGATATAATTAAAATCAGTATAGCCGTTGAGTATAAATGGTGTAACTAATATTTATTCCTCGGTAGCTGCTGCTGGTTGTCCTCTTTCTTGTGTATTGGGAGTATTAGTGCTAAAAGATAATGTTCACAGTTCTTCTGATATATTAGAGCACACATTAAGTACCAGATCAACAAACCATCGAGATTTGAAGACGGCTATATAATGACCTATAAGATCTGTTTTAAGTATAATTGTCAGTGAAGATCTAAGTTTGATGTCTGTACAGCATTTTTGTATGGTGAGTTACAAGAAAAGATGTACATGGAACGACCAGAGGGTTTCACAGGTGAAAGCGATGTTTTTATTTATAGGAGAATCTCGAGAGGAGAGTATGATTCATACGGACCAAAGCAAGCGTTGAGGTGCTGGACAATAAAAATACGAGACTTCATGGTAGTCCTTGGTTTTAGACACAGCGATGTAGATATATATATACAAAAACTCAAGTTGACATAATCGTTATAGAAGAGTTTAAGTTCAGTATTGAAATTTCGTGTTACAGTATGGGTCTAACAAATATTGAACAAGAATGAGTTAAGGCATTAAAATACATTCTATGTTCTTTAGAGGTTTTATTGTGGTCTATATATAGTAACCTATTTTCTAAAGCTCTGGAGAGATTAGGAAATGCTGAAAGGTCTTAATCTCGATGAAGGAAAAATCCGAATCTGCACCTTCACGTGGTAGAAGGTGGGCAACAATAATGTTGATGACTAACGCAGATAGGGACCGAGTGATTGCCGGTATAAGAAATCCCCTGAGAATTCGACTCCAAATGCGGAAGAACCAATAAATTGGTCAACGGCAGAAGAATTCAGAAGGCAAGGGGAAACCACTGCATTAAAGGTTCAACAGAACATCCCTAGTCATTCACCATGGCAAATACGCAAAACAGTCAAACCGTCACTGATCATGGAATCCGGAAAACAAGATCCGACAGGGAAGAAAAAGATCATGTAAAAGACGAGGCCTTCTAGGTCGACAGCAAGCAAAATCCTCGTTTAGATAATAAAATTCCACGTCTAAGAATACAGAAATGTAGACCAATAAGACTTGCAACATGGAATATAAGAAGCTTGTACCAGCCAGGAAAATTAGACAATTTAATACAAGAAATGACCAGAATGGAAATAAATATACTGGGCATAAGTGAAGTACAATGGCCAAACACCGGCAAACTTATAACCAAAAACGGAATGATGTATTATGCTGAAAACAACGATCCGGCTCATCGCCATGGAGTCGCAATCTTGTTAAGACACAGCAACTAATAAATCAGTTATAAGCTTCACTCCCTTCACTCACGGAGAGTGATAATGGTTCAGCTGAAGACAAACATACAAGTTAACTTAATTCAAGTATACGCACCAACAGCGGATAAGGATGAAGAGGAGATAGAACATTTTTACATGGAGTTTTAAGATCTATTACGACACAATTTTAAGATCTATTAAAAAAGAAGACATTACAATAGTAGTGGAAGACTTTAATGCTAAAGTCGGGAGAGGAAAAGTTGACGAATATGTTGGGGAATTTGGACTAGGTGGCAGAAACGAAAGAGGGGATAGACTTGTGGATTTTTGTCAAAATGAACATTTTGCAATAATGAACACAATGTTCCAATTACCATGTTATACACTTGGAGATCTCCTAGACAACAAAGACCGCATTGTCAGAAATCAAATATACTATATATTAGTAAAAAATAGATACAAAAACTCAATTAAAGCAGTAAAAGCATACCCCGGAGCAGATGTCAACTCAGACCATAACCCGCTGATAGCTAGAATGCACGTGAAACTCAAAAAGATTGTAATACCTAAAAATAATCTAGAAACGAGAGAGGCTCTTTTCTCTTTTAACGTTCTCGCGCAAAAACGACTAGATATGAACCAGGATCTGTATGTCTGCTGTATAGATTATCAAAAGGCTTTTGATAGAATACGACATCAGAAACTCGTAAAACTGTTAAAAGAAAAGAATGTGGATAGTCGAGATATACGGGTTATTGTCAATCTGTACTGGAATCAAAAAGGAAAGGTTAGAATCGAAAATATCGATACAGAAACTATGGAAATCAAAAGAGGTGTTAGACAGGGTTGCGTGCTATCCCCATTGTTATTCAATCTGTCCTGCGATACTGTTTTTAAGGAAGCAATATCAGAGGAACAACAGGGTATATCAATAAACGGAAAAATCTTGAACAACATAAGATTCGCAGACGACACCGCTGTTTTTGCAGAAAGTCTAGAAGCACTGCAACGCTAAGTAAACAGATAATATCAGGTCGGTATAAAATATGGACTACAAACGAACCTTAAGAAAACCAAGTGCATAATTATTTCTAAGTAACATACAGTAGGAAGGCTAGATATCGAGGGAAAACAAGTAGAAAGAGTGAATAACGACAAATATCTGGGAACCTGGGTAAATGAAAACAATGACCAAGGTAGAGAAATAAGGACATGCATTGAAATTGCAAGACAAGCATTTATAAAAATAAAAACAATATTTGTTAATCTAGACCTTCCTCTGGAGCTGAGGATAAGAGCCTTAAGATGCCAAGTGTTCTCGACTTTTTTGTATGGAATGGAAAGCTGGACAACGAAAAGTGGATAACATAAAGAAGTTCCAATCATTTGGGACGTGGTGCTATAGAAGGATTTTGAAAATAACATGGACCCAACGAGTTACAAATGCAGAAGTGTTACGACGGCTACAAAAGGATTATCAAACATAAAGGACATCAAAACAAGAAAGCTGGAATATTTAAGCTCCATTATCAGAGGTGCGAAATATGAGATATTAAGGCTCATAATCTTCTTTAAGTGCCGTCTCCCGATCGGAGATTGGATATCATCATCACTATCTTTACTCTATCTACTGCTGCTCTGAAGAGTTCTATAGAACTGCATTTAAACCAGTCCCTTAAATTCTTCAACCATGACACTCTTCTTCTTCCTATACTCCTTCATCCTCTTAGCTTTCCCTGTATTATCAGCCTCAGCAGTTCATATCGCTGTCCCCTCATTACGTGTTCCAGATATTATATATACTATATATTAATTACTATTTAAATGGGAATAAGCCACAATTAAAGGTTATAATACGTTTATTGACGTTTCAATTTCCACTTCGGAAATCGTTCTCAAAATATAAACATTAGTAAATAAAAAAAAAAATTGTTTAATTTACTAATGTTTGTATTTTGAGAACGATTTCCGAAGTGGAAATTGAAACGTCAATAAACGTATTTTAACCTTTAATTGTGGCTTATTCCCATTTAAATAGTAATTAATTTAAAATGCCACAAGAAAATAGCTTCAGAACAATATACTATATATTATTATACTTTCTTATTTTTATTGTGTTTATTATTTCGCATTCTTTGCCCATTTCTCGCAATACTTCCGTGTTAGTTTTCTTCTGTGTCCACGCTATTCTAAGCATCCTCCTGTAACACCACATTTCGAAGAACTGTAACTTAAGGCTCATAATGCAAGGTAAAATAAGGGTAAAAGATCTATAGGAAGACGAAGAATTTCCTGGCTAAGAAACCTAAGAGAGTGGTATAGTTGCACCTCAGTAGATCTTTTCAGAGCAGCCGCCAATAAGGTACGGATAGCTGTGATGATAGACAACCTCCGATAGAAGAAATAACTACAAGAAGAAGAATATAGTAACCTGTTCAATATTTTTGAGTGCAAGATATTTTATTGCAATATTTAAGTCAAGTATTAGTTTTTTTTTGCAGAAAAAAATCTTCATAACCAGTACAAACTTTAAAAGAATTGTCCCTAAAGAGGCTTTTCAACTTAAAATTAATTTCTTAAAAAAGCATATACTTATTTATGATTGTATTTTTTGTATAACATCTTTAGCTATAATTTTTCCTTAAAAAAAAAATAGAAAAAATCATTTTCTTTAATTTTAAAGCCACGAAAATAATATTTAAGTTATATTAAGTAATTATTTATCTGTTAAAACTTACGTGTTATGAGAAGAAGATATCCAATAATGCGATAACGGTTGAGACATATCTTGATACACAGTATTTTTCTTGGGATCCCACAGATCATTTTGTTTGGAAAACAGAAAGTCTAGAAATTCGGGTATTGTTAAAAAAGGTTCTTGAACTTCCCGTTGCGGGTCTTTCAGAAAATCACATATAAACTGACTAACGGCTCTGTCGTCGTTGCCAAGAGATTCTTCTTGTTCGTTAACAAAAAAACTAACCATGTCTGGCAAGTTAACGGCCTTATAATTGGAAGAATATTCAGATAACTTATCAAACAATTCACTAGCCATCTGTAACAATAAAAAATACATACTTTAGTACAGTTATATACAACTAAGATTTCAAAGTTCCTTAACTCTGGAACGTTCTCTAATGGTATGGAAGGTTCTGTCCATACCATTTCATTATACACATTTTATAATACACTCCAAACTAGAATTAGTCATTAATGATTTTTAAATATAAAGACGAATAAAGACAAAGAAGATAAATAAAGACCTTTACATTAGCTTCATAGACTACAACAAAGCCTTCGATAGGGTTAAACATGATAAACCAAAGGATATTCTCAGAAATGAAAACATGCGCCAACGAGATATAATATTTATCAAATTTGAGTAAACGTCACTTCTATTATTTAACGTTTACAGCAGGCATAAAGGGAATGAGTTTCTAATTAAAAATATTAGGTATGCTGATGACACCGTAATAATAGCCAATAATTTACAAACTCTAGAGAGAATAATAAGTTAAATTTAAGGGACAGAGGAAAATATTAACTTTCCTTCAACACAAAAAACCACAGTCAGTATTATTTCTAGTCAGTATAATCAGTACATACTTCAATTATTTTTGTTTCCAAATATTCTCTACATAATCAACAGAAGGAAGCCATTTAAGTGAAAAGCAGAGTACAGTGCAGTGATTTGTGTAATAAATTGGTAGTGTTTAAAGAAAACGGTAGGTTTGTCATTTGTTTTAAATTTCGTAGTATTAATTTAGTGGAAAGAAAAATTGCTGACTGATCAATGTGAATCAGATTGTAATGGTCACAAACAACTTATTAGGTAGTATTAGTATTCACCAAGAAATAACCTACCATTTATCTCCATTCAACAAAGCAACCACATATTGTGTAATGTTATACTTACACTTTCTTCCAATATCATCTTTTGATACAAACTGGTAAAATCGTCAAATCCTATCTCGGCCTTTTTCCTAGTATCAAACTCATTGAAAATTTCTCTTAATTTGTTATTTGGTAATTTTTTAGGAAAAAACGATTTCAGATCTTTTAAGGTTATTCTAAAAATGGAAACATAAATACACTAGTGATAAATTCTTTAACAAATAATTAATGTGGTATTAGTACAATTTTATGGTTATATACAGAGTTTGAGAAAAAGTTAAATAAACCAAATACTGTAAAATACAACATGTTTAATTTTCAAGGTAAGGTCAGATCATTTATCTCTCTTCTACGGCACTACAGCCCAAAATGAGCCTTGGCCTCCTTTATTTTTTGCCTCCACCCTTGTCTGTCTGGGATCATTTATGTTCTATAATTTTATGCGTGGGAACAAATTTGAAAACATGAAAAAAACTTATCAGAAAATATAAAGCTGGATAACGAAGATAAGTTAGATTGTTTTTGGATTGGATGAAGTGGAAAACATTTACAGAGAAGTTTTCTTCTATAATTTGGACAATTCCATATTTTAGTGCAATTTGGGATAAAATTTTGGTGTCCATGTTCTTCAGATGAATATTTGTTTTTTATAACTCCATACGTTGGCGCTAACAGAAAAAATAACTCTTGGATTGGGATCAAACACAATTTTAGATTCTTTCTGTTGTAGAAAGGATTCATGTTTCTTTTCTAACAGTTGTTTCAGTGTGTATATGTGTCTATGCATGATCTTCCTGCCGTGAAACCTGCCTGGTCCTCCCCGAGTTTGCCTTTTATCGCTTGCTCTATCTTTTCTCGCAGTATATTCCCATATAATCTTCCTATTGATAATATTACGCTCATTACTCTGTAGTTTTCGCATCGTTTTCTATCTCCTTTCTTAAATATAGATGTCATATATGCCTCCGTCCAATCTTTTGGGAACTGTTCTCCATTTATGGCTTTCTGAAATATCCATTTTATCATCTGGTGTAATTTTTTTGAGCTGTCTTTATAAACTCTAGTGAGATGCCTCCAGGTCCCGGTGCTTTCTTATTTTTGATTCCTTTTATGTCCATTCTTATTTTCCTATCTGTTATTTCTATTTCTTGTTGTGGGAATCTGCTTCGTCTTCGCCTATTTGCTTTTCCAATGAATTGTGGTCTTTGTTCTGTTAACAGTTCCTTCTAATAGTCCTTCTACTCTTTGTCCTTTTTATTACCAATTTAATTTTTTCTTTTGTTTTGTTTCAAGTACCTCTCAGTACTTTCCATGAGTCCGAAGTTCTTGTACCTCCTACATATGTTTCAATATTTCAGCAGGTTGTTTCCCATTCTTCATTCTTTTGGTGTGTTATTTGTTTTTTCACTTGTCTTTCATCTTTTTCTCTATATTCTTTATAAACTTTATAAACTTTGCTTCTCTTTCCTTGGATCTTTCCCTGCATAATCAGTTGGAGCAAGGTGTAATATGTTCGAGATATTCCAATTTTCTTGTTTTAATTGTATTTAAAATTTCTATTTCTTTATTCATCCTTCTCAGAACCTCTTTGTTTGTGACGTGTTCTGTACACGATATTTTCAGAATTCTTCTATACACCCACAGCTCGAATGATTCCAGTTTTTTCAATGATGTCGCATTCAAGGACCAAGATTCCATTCCATTTCGCTTGTTTTATACTCGCCTTTATATGCTCGTATATTTCTTCGATGTTGCCGTATCTGAATTCTATTAATTTTTGGTCTAGACGTTGTATAGTTCTCTTATTGATTGTTCTTGGAGTAGTTATATATTGTATTGTTTTTATCTTACAGTGTTCAACGGTTCTTCTGTAGAGGATGTCTTGTTAGGTTTCCAATTAATTCCCATTTTTGCTGTCAGTAGTTTATAGTCAGTTACACATTCTGCTGCTCTTCTGACTCTCACATCTTTTATCTTTATTGTGGTATATTTGTATATTGTACATGTATATTTATGAATATTTTTATGTCTGAAGAATCCGTTGGTGATTTTTTGTATTTGATTTTGATTAGGTTGTTTAGATCGCATAATTCAATCAGACGTTCTCCGTTATCGTTTTGTTCATCCTCTCCAAATTTCCCCACTACTTTATCGTTTTATTTCCTTCCGGTTCTGCCGTTAAGGTCTCCTGTTATAATTATCGCCACGTTCTTCTTGGTTATTTCTATTTGGTGTTGAAGTTGTTCCGTGAAATTTTCTTTTTCTACTCTCGAGGAATCGTCTGTTGGTGCATATACTAAGAGTATCACTGTCTCTTTACCGTATATGTCTATATGCATTTTAATTATCTAATTAACAACTGAACAACAATGTTGAATTTATACCAAAAATTATATACTGCTGTGAAACAAACAAAGGCGATGCGTTCTGCCAAAATTTTACATGAATTTTACTCAAGAAATAAACACTCAAAAATTATTAACTTTTTCATGCATGTAGGTAAAAAAACTAGAATTTGTATTTTACATAAATGGCATGTGCGTGTAGGTAATTTAATTAATAATCGTAATAATCACATATGTATTGAACAATAATAATCAATTAATAATTTTTTGAGCATATACTGTTAACAATTGCTACTGGTAAATTTAATGAGTTTATGTGAATGGGCATCATTTATGCAGCAAAGTGCCATTACATCGGATTTATTAGAGATTAAATTCAACGATGTTTAAGCATTTTTTCGGTAGTTTCGGAAGTTTAATATTTTTGGTAGTATACACATAATTAGCATGGTAAGTTTATTTAGAATTTCTCGTTAGAAAAGTTAGGCATATTATCCAGATTTATTTTTCCTGCCAGGGAATGGGAATCCCCATAGGAAATGACGTACTGTTCTCCCTGAACTTTGCGGATGACCAAGTCGTCCTAGCTCAAGATTGTTATGATCTAGAATTTATGATAAAGCGTCTATACAGAGAATATGTAAAATGGGGGTTACAAGTCAGCGTGAAGAAAACAGAATATTTAGTTATCAATTCAGATGCAAGGTTTGAAGTGTTGATAGACGAGGACGTGGAAATCAGCAAGTGGAAAAATTTAAATATTTAGGTGCATTCATTGATAAGAACGGCTTGGGAGAAACCGAAATTAAACACCGAATTAATCAGGGACGTAAAATTGTAGGATGTCTGAACTCCTTATGGTGGGATCGCAACATTTCCAAAAGAAACTAAAAAGAATAGGGCAAACCTATTCTATAGAAAAATAGAACCAGTAAATCTTGTAAATCAATAAATTAGAAAAAAAAAAAGATTTTATATAAGCCACTTCTAAATATAATTTCTTATACTTATTTCTAAATATAAAAAATACACGGGGTAATCGATTTATATAATGGAATTCCAAATGATACCAGCCATGTTTGTGAAAAAAAATGGTGGTGACTTATTTTTGTAAATTTTTTGGACAGCGCAATAGTCAAAGGCTCGAAAATATATAACATACACAATTCAATTTCACATTACATGTATACCAAAGTACAACATTATAGTTTTAAGTAGGACCAGTAACCACGACTACACTGGTAAAGGTCCACGGTGGCAACTATACATAATGTTCCAATGATAAATATAATAAGCTCCTCATTGTCTCTAATTTATCTTCGCTTGGGATATACAGCTTTCTAGCAATTTTTAAACAGATTAATGTTAGTTTACATGTATGTTGATTAATTCTTACACGTTCGTCACGTTCATAAGTTGAATCATAAATGTATATAAATCTTTTGATACTTACGTTTCTCTCGGACTCTCCATACCATAAAACTCTCTTCGTAGCCAGCTTTGAATATGTAAAGGATAGGGTGCCTTTATAGTATCTTCAACTAAATATTTTAATCCTGTCAACCAAAGTGAACACTCTGCTTCAGAAAAAGCTAAAAAATAAATAAAAATTAATCAAAAAATTTACCTTTTCTGTATAATATAATCACAATTAATACATTAAGAGATCATCCAGAAGTACTAGAACAAAACTCTAATCAATATTATAGTGATACGTGAAAAACGATGACTTTTACAAGAATCTGGATATGACATCTGTGGTTAGAACCATCCAGAAGATATAATAAATTAACGAAGAACTTCATAATTTACATAGTAATATGAACAATACGAAGGTCTGTATAAATAAAAAAATCGCAACACATTTGCTTATGACAATCTTCTTCTTCTTCAGTGCCTTATCCGGTCCGGATGTTGGCGATCATGAAGGCTATCATGGTTTTGTTCACTGCTCTGCGAAACAGCTCCGCTGAGGTCATCCCAAACCATTGTCGGAGATTTTTCAACCACGAGATACGACGGCGTCCCGGTTCTCTTCTGCCAAATACTTTACCCTGCATAACAAGTTGAAGAATTCGATATTTTTCTTCGTTCCGCATCACGTGGCCGAGGTACTCAAGCTTGCGTTGTTTAATTAAATTAAGCACTTCTTTTTCTTTTGACATGCGCTGTAGGACCTCAACGTTGGTGACATGGTCCACATAAGATATTTTTAGTATCCTTCTGTATATCCACATCTCGAAGGCTTCGATTCGTTTTTCAGTGGCTTGCGTCAGTGTCCAGGCTTCAACTCCATACAGTAACACTGGAAGAACGTAGCACCTCACTATTCGCATCTTGGTTCCCAAACTGAGATCACTGCAGCACAGCAAGGATCTCAACTTAATAAATGTAGACCGTGCCATTTCAATTCTGGATCTAATCTCTTGAGCGTAGTCCCATTGTACGTTGAGGGTAGTTCCGAGGTAAGTGAATCTGTCGACTCTCTGGATCTCTTCGCTACCTGCCATTAGTGCCCCGGGATCTAAATTTGTACGGCTGACAACCATGAATTTAGTTTTCTTAATATTAAGGTTCAGTCCGTATGTTACGCTCACAGTTCGCACTCGGTCTAGTAAGGCCTGCAGATCATTTAGGCTGGTTGCTAGTAACACAGTGTCATCGGCGTAGCGGATATTATTAATGTATTCACCGTTCACTCGGATTCCCATGTCTAGGTTTGTGAGGGCTTCATTAAAAATCTCCTCAGAGTATATATTGAAAAGAGTCGGCGATAGCACACATCCTTGTCTTACTCCTCGCATGATCTTCACTTGGTCGGTCAGCTGGTCTTCGACCTTGACTTGAGCACGCTGGTTCCAGTATAAATTCATGATGATCCGAATGTCCTTCTCATCCAATCCAACTCTTTGTAGTGCGGTGACCATCTTCTGGTGCTGACAACGGTCAAATGCCTTGGCGTAGTCAATAAAACAAATATAGACATCACAACTGACATCGCGGCATCTCTGAAGTAGGACTTGTAAGGTGAAAAGTGCTTCACGTGTACCCATAGAATTGCGGAATCCGAATTGCATTTCACCGACATTTTCTTCGCATTTCTTGTAAATTCTGGCATGTATGATTTTAAGAAAAATTTTAAGTGCATGACTCATAAGACTGATAGTTCGGAAATCTTCGCACGTTTTCGCAGATCGTTTTTTTGGTAGCGTTACAAATGTTGACAATAGCCATTCCTCTGGGATATTACCTGAATCGTATATGGCGTTGAACAGTTCAGTTAACTCCTTCGTGCTCACTTCACTCATCACCTTAATAAGTTCAACGGGTATTTCGTCCGGACCTGTAGCCTTACCATTCTTAGACTGTTGTAAAGCAGCCTTTACGTCGCTTTCTAGAATTGACGGCCCTGTCATGCAATTTATTTCCGGAAGGTTGCCGCGGTCGTCCCAGAAAAGTTCTTCGATATATATTTTCCAGGTAACCAACTTCTCATTCACTGTCGTCGCCAGATTACCGTCTTTATTTATGAGGAGGTGTGTGTTTCTCCTCTTGTATTGACCAGTGGCTTCACGAATCCTTCGGTGGATATTTATATGATCGTGTTTCTCTTGGAGCTCCTCGATTATTTTACATTTTTCTTGCATCCATGTCTCCTTGGCTCTTCGTATTTCTTTTTTAATTGTCTGGTTGGTTTCTTGGTATTTCTTCGCGTCCCTGTTTTTCATTAATCTTCTTTGTTCCATCATCTGTAGAATGTCATCAGTCATCCATTCTTTATTTTTTACTCTTTTTTTCTTTCTCAGATGTTCTTTTCCCGCATTCAGCATGACGTCTTTGATATAACTCCATTTTTGTTCTACACTCTGTTCTTGTTGTTGAGCCGTTTCTAGTTTTTGTCTCATTGTATCTCTCACGTTTTGACGAACTACGGGGTCTTTTAGAGTGTCATAATCCAGGTTCTGTTTAGGTTTATTTTTGATGAGTTTCTTTAGTTTGAGTTCTATCTGGCCCACTAATGGGTTGTGGTCCGATGAGACGTCTGCTCCTGGGTAGGTCTTCGCCGAAGTCAAGCTGTTCTTGAATCTTTTGTTAATGAGAATAAAGTCTATCTGGTTTCTGATGATATTGCTGGCTGTATCTGCAGGTGACTTCCACGTATAAAGTCGTCTCGAGGGAAGTTTAAACCACGTGTTAGCAATGGTAAAATCTTCTTCCCGGCAAAATTGTATGAGTCGGTCTCCTCTTTCGTTTTTCTCGCCTAAGCCGTGTTGTCCGACGATGTCTTCTACACTGCTTTTGCCAACTTTGGCATTGAAATCACCCATGATGATGGTTAGCTCGTTCTTCTTGGTGTATTTTAGTGCTTTTTGTACAATTGCGTAGAACTCCTCGATATCCTCTTCTGGTTTTTCTGATGTTGGAGCGTAAATTTGAATGATGTTCGTATTAACGGGTCTGCCTTGCAGCTTCATCAGAATGACCCTGTCAGAGAGAGGTATCACGCTGATCACAGCCCCAGCGACCTTTTTGCTCAGAATCAATGCTACGCCATTCCAGTGATGTGGTTTGTCGTTTCCCGCATAGTATACCATATGCTCATCCACACAGCACTGTCCCGAGCCTGGCCATCTCATCTCGCTGATTCCCATCACGTCGATATTTAGTCTTTTCATTTCTTGAATGGTGTTGTGTATCTTTCCCCCTTCAAACATACTTCGAACATTCCAAGTACAGATTTTTTGAACGTTCCACGTGCACACTTTATCTTTATTAGTGTTTAAATATTGGTAAGGATTTCGTGGGTTGACGACCTGGGAAGCCTTACATTTTTGTGTTCTTCCTCCCCTGCCGGATCTTGGTATCCGAAGTCCATGATCAGTATCTTCTCCAAATTGGTTTACATTAACCATGATGAATGAACTAGGGACTATTTATGGGGTGGTTTCCCGTTGCCTTCCCCATCGCAGTGTCACAACCGATTGACTCGTAATGTGAGTGGCGCCTGTGAGTATCTAGAATTAAGCCTACAGGATTTTTTATTTTTTTTTATTTTCCCACAGCCTTAATCCAGTAATGACATTACTGCTGCCTAATGTCATGTCCTCAGTTGATCCGCGGGTACTTATTTGGCTAAGCCTTATTCGTACCTGTCCTGTATATCTACAGGAACTCCCCTATCAGCCATTGGGACGCGCCGTGTCGGGGTTGAGGACTTCCCCGCCCAGTCTGTCTTGCGCAAAGTGCTGAAGGACCCCTACTTAATTCAGGGTCCCTCCTCTACCCAAGCTGAGACCGGCACGGTCTCAGCTTGGGTAGATGAGCATGGTTTATATGACAATAAACAATATAATACCACTGACTAAACAAAACATAAAAGAAAAAGAAAACATTTTAAAATCAGTTACTTACCAGAAATACTTAGAGCCCTAAGATTAAATTCAGTTCCGTAATACACAACAAAACATTTATTCTCCAGCTTTTTTGATTCTTCAGGCCATTTTTCGAAATCTTTGGATAAAGTACCTGGTCTAATTTCTTTAACTTCATACAAGTTAACAGCACCATCGATAGCAGGTTTGGAAGTTGAAGCTGGCCTTGTCCAAATTAGTTGTTTGGTTTCTCTTCTGATGGCCAATGTCTTTCGTTCTGGCCTCTTTCTCCACGAGTACTTTGTTACCAGTGTACCTCTCTCTAATTGACTTATTTTCTGTTCCATTTCCGGTATGTATCCCGAACCAGATGACGATAGAATTCCGTTAAATAAATTGAACATTGTTGCTGGTAATTACTGATTAATTACAAACATTCTACACGTATCTAAAAAATAAATATTGTTAGTTAATATTACTGTTTGCCAAAAGCATTTAGCTGGCATGAATCCAAAGGAATACTTTACCGATAAAGATAATAAATAATAAAAGATTATATATTGTTACAATGTGTGTATAGAATACATTCATACTATATATATTTTTGTAACAATTTTAAATAAAATTGGTGTAAAATGGAAATTAATTAGCATAAAATATTTATGATGTGTTAGGGAACTCCATATAATTCTAATAAAGCGACAGAAAACCAGATTTTAGTAAAAATAATTATATTCCTTAAGATTTTTAAACATTCTATTAATAAATAATAATCCCACAGACTAGACGCCATACCATCAGAAGCGAAATCGAACGGGAGATATATACATAATCAAGAAGTAGCTGTAGATAAAGTCCCCAATGAAATTCATGAACAAATTCCTAAAATTACCTTATAAAAAACTCAACCTCATAATACACAGCAGGATAACAATGAGTTGCACGTTAGCCTAGTAAGCGAAATGGCAAGTGTCATACAAGAGTTTACCGAAACAAACCCACTAGCAGACCACCGCTAACAAGAATAAACACTTGTAAGAAACTAGGTGCAATGTTACAAATTGTGAACAATTAAGTCATACTCAATTATGTCCTAGTCCATAAATTTAAACATTGGCTCATACAAAGACTTTTTTCTTTCAGAACACCTCGAACATATGGCCTACCCAAAATTCACAAACTCGATATACCTCTACGTCCCATTGTCAGTGTCATTCTTAAACAATACCCTATCTCACCGTCAGACATCCTAGTAAGTTTCAATATCGTTTCACTCTTTACAAAAATTCCTCTAGACGAAACTCTAAACGTTCTAAAAACTAAATACAGTATCCAGCAAGACCACTTATATCTCATTAAACATTGTATGTCCAACACTTATTTTATCTTCCAAAATCAAATCTACAGACAAATAAATGGTGCTCCAATGGGCTTCCCATTATCTCCAGTAATGACCAATATCTTTCTGGAATGCTTCGATACTCGAGTACTTTTCACATTAATGCTCAAACCCACACGTTGGCTAC